>NC_083772.1:18947762-19122762 GCF_963514075.1 Conger conger
ATGATTTTATTCCTATTACTTTTTAGAAATGTAGGGCACATTATATTTAACAAATACACATACACATATACACATGCATGTACACATGATCACACATATACACACAGACACACACAGATAAGTGCATGTACACACACACACTTATACACATGCTTGCACGCATGTTAACTCACACATACACACATGTACACAGAGATACTGTAGTAACTACAACTCCCACAATCCCACAGGACAATTCCGTGACATCCACCCCGCATGACGTCTAGCTTGGTTCAGCCAATCCCGTAATGGCGGGAGCAATAAACTTTCCCATATTAGAGCAAGACATGTTCTCGGGATCCTTCTCTTCCTTCTCTTCTTCTCCCTTCTTCCTTGACGCACCTTTTTTGGCCATTCGCTTCAGCTCATCTGCTCCGAGACTCGGACAGAGGCTGAACACTGCACAGCGCACTACTAGGCCTACCGACACACCCAGTTACCTTGCGGTAACTTCGTGGCCTATAGCGAGTGGAAACTGGTGTACACGGAACGCTACATCAGTTTACCCCTGCAAAGCTCACCAAAGAACAACAGCAACAAACTTTTCCACCCGGAAAAGGGACCAGCGAACATCCTTCCAGCAACCGAGCGGACCAGACAACAACGGGCGGCAAAGACGGGAATACCCCAGCTTTGCGCACCTCTCCAGGACACACATTCACAGCACCATCGTGGCTCCTATAAGGACAGCACGTCTTTTGGATCCAATGCGGATGGACTCAATAAGAGAACAAATATTCAGGCATAGCCAGTGTTTAGTTTAGTCTTAACTGTTTTTGTGAATCTGTGTTCTGTATTTGCCGTCTTATCATTGGAATGTATTTTCTTAGCTACATATATATATATGTACGTGAATTGATTCGCCGTCTTTCGTGCATATATAGAGTAACTACGCAAGTCGTCTCTTCTCACAGCAAACTCTAACACTGACACACCCACTTTACTTTCCTTTGTTCAAGCAATGTTCAAGTTATTTGGCGGCCTGTGCGAGGACCCTACGATGCGTATAGTACAAGCATATGCATGTATACACAGACACACACAGATAAGTGCATGTACACACATACACACACAGACACACACAGATAAGTGCATGTGCACACGTACACGCAGACAAGTGCATGTACACACAGACACACACAGATAAGTGCATGTACACACATACACGCAGACAAGTGCATGTACACACAGACACACACATAAGTGCATGTACACACAGACACACACAGACACACACGTAGATAAGTGCATGTACACACAGACACACACTTACACACACGTAGATAAGTGCATGTACACACATACACAGAGACAAGTGCATGTACGCAGACACACATCCAGATAAGTGCATGTACACACAGACACACACAGACACACACAGACACACACGTAGATAAGTGCATGTACACACACAAAAGGGTTGCTGAAGTCTAAAAGAAAATAATAACAATAATACCTGACAGCATTATATTACAAACACACCTCTCCCTCCCCATCACAACTTCTGTTCAGTGTTACTTTTCACACAGTTGTCGTGTATGTGATGCGGCACGTTTAACCGTGTCGTGAATCCTGTAAATCTCATAAAGCATAACTGCATAATGAGCATGGTGAAACATAGGCATACATTTCAGTTCAACTTTGTGGGAGACGCACTGCTAGGCCTTTGAATATTCACATATGAACTCTCACTGGCATACTAGCTAGTCCTGCAATGGGGTGACATGTGTATGTTTATGCCAACTCATGCACTGTCGTACAGTAAACATGGTTCACAATTGTACTGTAAGTGTAAAACATAGAGTAGACATAATATAAAGCTTGTGGGCTATCGGAAAGTAAAACTTGTGCACTATCATCTATCATATAATAGCACTTGTTCGCTTTCTTTTGCTCATGTACAGTGTTCTATTTTCACTTTTTTCTCCTTTTCTCCATCCCTCACTCTACCCTCAAAGGGCCCCCAGTCATTTAACCAAGTTTACAAAGGAGGACTGAGTGGCTGCTCTAGTTAATTTGTTTTGCTGAGTCTATTTCTCTGTATTGATTTTTGATCTGGGCAATCCATTGCCTGTAGGCCCAGTGGCTGGCCGCTGACAGAGTTAGCTCTGGTTGTTTATAAGGGTCGCTCATGCGTGCGGTAGCCTCTGTGTCCCACCTCCCTGCCCCTGTCTCCCTGCCCCTGCCCCTGTCCCCCAGCTCCTGCCCTTCTGTCCCCTGTCCCTGGCCTGTCCCCTGTGCCTGTACCTGTCCCTGTTCCTGTCTCCTGCCCCTCTCCCTGTCCCCCTGTCCCCTGTACCTGTCCCTGTGCCTGTTTCCTGCCCCTCTCCCTGTCCCCCTGTCCCCTGTCCCCTGTACCTGTACCTGTCCCTGTCCCTGTTCCTGTTTCCTGCCCCTCTCCCTGTCCCCCTGTCTCCTGTCCTGCTGTGGACAGTGCTGCTAGCTGAAGCTTTTATCCAACTTACAGTACCAGTTACAGACTTACAGTTGATTAGGCTTAGCAGGGGACAATCCAGGGCCTTGCTGAAGGGCGCAAAAGCTACACTGATCTTATTGTGTCTACACCGGGGCTTGATCACCACTCTTCCAGGTCCTAGTCAGGCACAGAGCCGCTCCCCTCCAGGCTGCCCACACTGATACTGTGAGTGCTGGGCGCTAGCTGAGAGCTCAGAGATGGTTATTCTTTATTCTCCAAGCAGGCCCGGGTGTTGTATGATGTGTTTTAGCTGCGTTTGACGGCCAGATGACTGCAACACACTGAGCCTTCTGTCCTCGCCTTGCCTTCTCAAGGCAAAGCCCTGGCTGCTTTGGTGACATCGGTCGCTGATGAAAGAACAGGGTCTCTCCCTCCCTCTCTGCCTGTGGTTACTGTACGGCAAGGCGAATCTGTATTCCCGCGCCGCAAGCCTCCCGTTGACGATGCGGGCTATGTGACGGCTCGGCTGTTGCCCAATCCCCCGGCGGGTTCAAGGTTGCCTCTGCGGTCTGGAAGTTTCTGCGACATTTCAGGAGCACTTCCCCTAAGGGACGCATCTGAGTTTAAAAACACACAAGACATCCTGAATTTACATCCTGTATCCTTGGCTTAAATGCAACTTTGTTCAATGAAAACAAAGGCAAACAAGTTTTTTCAAATTAAAATTTCATGTCGCACCCCATAAAGGAATTGCCTTCTTTCTTGCCCAATGAAAAAATAAGTAATATAATTAATGAAACAATTCAGTGTTGGATTTCTGGTACATCAGAGCAGAAACTCATCATTACAGTATCACCACAAATCAAAGAGGTAAGGCTTATTGCCGTTATTGCCGTAGTATTTATATGATAAAAGGCTGGACCCCACCTGCAGAATTAAATAAATTGCTGATGCTATTGTGCTATTGTGAGATTCATCAATTGACGTAATCAGTCTCCGTCTCTGTGCAACATGCAGGCAAGCTGCAGCTGCAGTCACTGCTGATTAATGCACATTAGTACTAACAGGGTCCCTGTCAGTGGAGAGGCCAAAGATTCCCTCCGTCCAGATAAACTGTATAAGAACTAGATATATACAATATATAACTTCTGCTTACAGGCTCCATTGATTCCTATGGGAGCTGTGCAATGGCATGTGAAGCAAGTTGATGGCGGCTGCCATGTGTTATTGTGGGGTCTTTTTGTCAGCGGATCATTCACAATGGGGCCCTAAATGGGAAGGAGTGAACAGGAACGAACAAAGATCTTTTGTGCAGTTCAGAGAAATAATCGGTCCCTGGAGAGTAATTACTGTAGTTCAGTGTGAAGGTATTTTTACTTAACTTAGTGTCCAAAATAGTAAAACTTTGACTGGATAAAGTTGTAGTTTTGAATGAACCTTCAACGGGGAGGCTTAATAAACTGCAATACTTCCCATTATTTATTTATTTATTTATTTACTTATAATTGTCATTGCTTTCTAAGGCAACAAAATATGCTTTCTGTATTGACCCATCTTAGTTACTTAGGAGCAGTGGGCAACCACAGTGCAGCGCCCAGGGACCAACTCTCCGATTAGCCTAACCTGCATGTCTTTTGGCTGTGGGAGGAAACCCACACAGACACAGGGAGAATGTGCAAACTCCACACCGAAAGGCCCGGGCGGGGCTCGAAACCCTTACCATGGCTCTTTACCCTTAGCTCGCTCCAGTTTCTTCCCAGTGCAGCTGGGCTGTATCCCAGAACATTACCTGGGAATGGACATTACCGCTCATTAGCCAATGCTAAAATAGATAGCATCCCAAATTAAGTTTATTGGCTCAGGATTAAAATTCATTTTCTTTGCACATAGGGCAAAGGGGGTGCATATGTTCTGGTCCATAATTGTTCTGAGTAATTTAGCCATACGGGGAAAAGAAATTAAAAGAAAGAGGAAAGAAAATACCTCAGCTTGATTACCTTGGCTATTCTATCAATATCAATGAGGTGAAACACAATGAAGTCTGGGAAAGTAACTGAACTGCTTTCTGATCTGCTGGCCCATTTCTGTTTTTTAACCAAAACAGCCCATTAGAGTGTGTGAGATTTCTACTCGACATTACCCAGAGTCATATCTCCCTATCTCTGCTACAGTAGATTACCTGTTGGACCGCAGTCAGCCAAAATCACAGCTAACTCGACAGTGCCTTTCACAGTAACATTTCAAGGACCATTAAATGTGTTTATTACACACGTTTCTTGTTTGGGATAAAATTGGATGTTTTGTCTGTCAGGTAACCTAGCGATGTATCATACTCACAATAATAATTGAAGAAAAGCAAATTAGTCTAAGGCACAGTATAGTTCTCACTATAGAGTATATCATTTTTTCTCTTACATTATTGATTTCATATGACATTATTGCATTTATTTGTGATGTATTTATTTCATGTATTAGAGCTGGTGTTTACCTATGCCAGCTTACATTGTTTACAGTAGATTTTTTTTGAGCTGAATATTTCCTGAAGCCATCCAGTTGAATGACTGAGTGGATTGGCTGAGTTGAATGACTGAGTTGAATGACTGAGTGGATTGGCTGTGTTGAATGACTGTGTTGAATGACTGAGTTGCTTAGCTGTAGATGTTCAACAGGCTGCTTGCTGAAATTGAATCAACTTTGTAACCACACAAGGCTGAAGTTTAGTTCAAGGCTTTTTCTAGGCCAATAAGGGAAAAAAATAAGAAAACACAGTCTGTCCAACTAAAAGGCCCTAAGCAGAACACTGAGACAAGGCTCTAAAATGAAGAACTGAAACAGTCCTGAACACAATGCCTCCATAAACATCGAAGAACCATCACTGAAACACAAAATGGCAGGGTTTACACACTCTGAGTGATCAGTCCCAGAATGAGGCTCTGGTGCGGGACGGACTTCCTCTCTGGTGTTCTTCCCGGAGTGAGCCGTGTCCTGACGCCCCCTGTCTTCCAGGCGGCTGCATGACAGCTTCTGCCAGCCTGTCTCCGCCCCAGCTCCACGTTCGCAGAAGCCAGTGAGGAAATGTCACGGGAAACGTACAGCACGGTCCCCGGGGCCCCGAGAGTTAATTCTGTTAGGATGCATCCCAGAATGCCTCATCATATCACTGAGCAGAATCCCATTCCCATCCATCACTCAACCATCAGCGGTTTAATAACCGCGTTATTAATACGGGGATGTCCAAATGAAATGTCAGAGGAGACGTGCGTCCTGGGCGGGCGTCTGTGCTGGGTTTTAATGAGCGCCAGCCTCTGGCCGGAATGGCCGTGGCTCTCTCCCTCCGAGGGGGAATTCATCACACAAACACATCATTAAATGCCTCTTGACCCGTCTGACAGAGGTCCCCAAGAATGGCAGCTTGTTTCCTTCTTCGCCGAATAGCCGTGTTCGCTCTTAATAGGAGAGAACTGCGCTGGCGATTATAAAAATATCATTTCTCCGTCTCCCGGTCTATTTCTGGATCCTTCAGGAATGCTTAGATAATGAATGGGAGTGCATACAAGGTCCCTGTGTGAGTAAGTGCTAAAATTAGGCACGGGTCAGCACCTGTACCCTCTGACTGTACGGTGTATTGTATAAGCATTTGTCTCGGCAGAGTAATACAGCAGATACCCCAAAGCAGTATGAGTATGCTTGCGTTAACATGTTCAGTGGGTTTCATATAGCGACCCCCAGGGTTAATGTTGGATATTTTACTGCAGCACTCGCCAACGAACCAACACGCCCATGTACAAGGAGAGGAAACAGCCTCCATTTTAGGAAACTTCACATTTTAACATGACAAACCTGGTAAAGAGAAGAAAGGAAAGTACAGTGTGACGTGAACGTCTTGTGGCCCTCAAAGGGTCTGAAATAATTCCAGAACTGATTCTGACGGACGTTATATTTGAGGACGGACTGCGGTGTCTGCGGTGTGAGTGTCAGGGTGGTGCGACGCCGCGCTCAGTGCTCCTGCTGGTCGTCTGCGTTGTGAGGAGTGTGTTTACCGCTCTCTCTGCGGAGAGAATAAGGCAGGATCAGCTCTGAAGGGCACCTGTGTGAAGGAAGAGTGAAGTGGCATTGATGAGGCACACCGGTATGAAACATCACCTGCGTGGGTTTCCATAGATACCCTCTTCAAAGCAAATCTGTGTTCATCTGTTTTGTATGAATTTATTTGTTCATGTATGTACAGGTGTGTACATGCTGTATGTACTAAATATCTTATTATATACATTACATTACATTACATTACATTATTGGCATTTGGCAGACGCTCTTATCCAGAGCGACGTACAACAAAGTGCAGTACTTGTATGTAATATAATATATTTTGATCTTACTTACTCACTTGCTTATGTTTACTTCTATATAATATATTTATATAGATCACTCACATGCTTTCACATGCATATATTTTGGTGTGTAACCCCCAGCACACACCAAAATATTGGCTTTGCTTCATAACCATTAATGCAGACTCTTTCAGTAGGAACTGCTTTATAACCATTAGTGCAGACTCTTTCAGTAGGAACTGCTTCATAACCATTAGAGCAGACTTTTCCAGTAGGAACTGCTTCATAACCATTAGAGCAGACTCTCCCTGTAGGAACTGCTTCATAACCATGAGTGCAGACTCTTTCAGTAGGAACTACTTCATAACCATTAGTGCAGACTCTTTCAGTAGGAACTGCTTCATAACCATTAGAGCAGACTGTTCCAGTCGGAACTGCTTCATAACCATTAGAGCGGACTGTTCCAGTCGGAACTGCTTCATAACCATTAATGCAGACTCTTTCAGTAGGAACTGCTTTATAACCATTAGTGCAGACTCTTTCAGTAGGAACTGCTTCATAACCATTAGTGCAGACTCTTTCAGTAGGAACTGCTTCATAACCATTAGAGCAGACTTTTCCAGTAGGAACTGCTTCATAACCATTAGAGCAGACTCTCCCTGTAGGAACTGCTTCATAACCATTAGTGCAGACTCTTTCATTAGGAACTACTTCATAACCATTAGTGCAGACTCTTTCAGTAGGAACTGCTTCATAACCATTAGTGCAGACTCTTTCAGTAGGAACTGCTTCATAACCATTAGAGCAGACTGTTCCAGTAGGAACTGCTTCATAACCATTAGTGCAGACTCTTTCAGTAGGAACTGCTTCATAACCATTAGTGCAGACTCTTTCAGTAGGAACTGCTTTATAACCGTTAGTGCAGACTCTTTCAGTAGGAACTGCTTCATAACCTTTAGTGCAGACTCTTTCAGTAGGAACTGCTTCATAACCATTAGAGCAGACTCTTTCAGTAGGAACTGCTTTATAACCGTTAGTGCAGACTCTTTCAGTAGGAACTGCTTCATAACCTTTAGTGCAGACTCTTTCAGTAGGAACTGCTTCATAACCATTAGTGCAGACTCTTTCAGTAGGAACTGCTTTATAACCGTTAGTGCAGACTCTTTCAGTAGGAACTGCTTCATAACCTTTAGTGCAGACTCTTTCAGTAGGAACTGCTTCATAACCATTAGAGCAGACTGTTCCAGTAGGAACTGCTTCATAACCATTAGTGCAGACTCTTTCAGTCGGAACTGCTTCATAACCATTAGTGCAGACTCTTTCAGTAGGAACTGCTTTATAACCGTTAGTGCAGACTCTTTCAGTAGGAACTGCTTCATAACCTTTAGTGCAGACTCTTTCAGTAGGAACTGCTTCATAATCATTAGAGCAGACTGCTCCAGTAGGAACTGCTTCATAACCATTAGAGCAGACTCTCCCTGTAGGAACTGCTTCATAACCATTAGTGCAGACTCTTTCAGTAGGAACTGCTTCATAACCTTTAGTGCAGACTCTTTCAGTCGGAACTGCTTTATAACCGTTAGTGCAGACTCTTTCAGTAGGAACTGCTTCATAACCTTTAGTGCGGATTCTCTCAGTACGAACTGCTTCATAACCATTAGAGCAGACTGTTCCAGTAGGAACTGCTTCATAACCATTAGAGCAGACTCTCCCTGTAGGAACTGCTTCATAACCATTAGTGCAGACTCTTTCAGTAGGAACTGCTTCATAACCATTAGAGCAGACTGTTCCAGTCGGAACTGCTTCATAACCATTAGTGCAGACTCTCCCTGTAGGAACTGCTTCATAACCATGAGTGCACACTCTTTCAGTAGGAACTGCTTCATAACCATTAGTGCAGACTCTTTCAGTAGGAACTGCTTCATAACCATTAGTGCAGACTCTTTCTGTAGGAACTGCTTCATAACCATTAGTGCAGACTCTTTCAGTAGGAACTGCTTCATAACCATTAGAGCAGACTGTTCCAGTAGGAACTGCTTCATAACCATTAGAGCAGACTCTCCCTGTAGGAACTGCTTCATAACCATGAGTGCAGACTCTTTCAGTAGGAACTGCTTCATAACCATTAGTGCAGACTCTTTCAGTAGGAACTGCTTCATAACCATTAGTGCAGACTCTTTCAGTAGGAACTGCTTCATAACCATTAGTGCAGACTCTTTCAGTAGGAACTGCTTCATAACCATTAGTGCAGACTCTTTCAGTAGGAACTGCTTCATAACCATTAGCGCAGACTCTTTCAGTAGGAACTGCTTCATAACCATTAGTGTAGACTCTTTCAGTAGGAACTGCTTCATAACCATTAGTGCAGACTCTTTCAGTAGGAACTGCTTCATAACCATTAGAGCAGACTGTTCCAGTAGGAACTGCTTCATAACCATTAGAGCAGACTGTTCCAGTAGGAACTGCTTCATAACCATTAGTGCAGACTCTTTCATTCGGAACTGCTTCATAACCATTAGTGCAGACTCTTTCGGTAGGAACTGCTTTATAACCGTTAGTGCAGACTCTTTCAGTAGGAACTGCTTCATAACCTTTAATGCAGACTCTTTCAGTAGGAACTGCTTTATAACCGTTAGTGCAGACTCTTTCAGTAGGAACTGCTTCATAACCTTTAGTGCAGATTATTTCAGTACGAACTGCTTCATAACCATTAGAGCAGACTGTTCCAGTAGGAACTGCTTCATAACCTTTAGAGCAGACTCTCCCTGTAGGAACTGCTTCATAACCATTAGTGCAGACTCTTTCAGTAGGAACTGCTTCATAACCATTAGTGCAGACTCTTTCAGTAGGAACTGCTTCATAGCCATTAGTGCAGACTATTTCTGTAGGAACTGCTTCATAACCATTAGTGCAGACTCTTTCAGTAGGAACTGCTTCATAACCATTAGTGCAGACTCTTTCTGTAGGAACTGCTTCATAACCATTACTGTAGACTCTTTCAGTAGGAACTGCTTCATAACCTTTAGTGCAGACTCTTTCAGTAGGAACTGCTTCATAACCATTAGAGCAGACTGTTCCAGTAGGAACTGCTTCATAGCCATTAGAGCAGACTGTTCCAGTAGGAACTGCTTCATAACCATTAGTGCAGACTCTTTCAGTAGGAACTGCTTTATAACCGTTAGTGCAGACTCTTTCAGTAGGAACTGCTTCATAACCTTTAGTGCAGACTCTTTCAGTAGGAACTGCTTCATAACCATTAGAGCAGACTGCTCCAGTAGGAACTGCTTCATAACCATTAGAGCAGACTCTCCCTGTAGGAACTGCTTCATAACCATTAGTGCAGACTCTTTCAGTAGGAACTGCTTTATAACCGTTAGTGCAGACTCTTTCAGTAGGAACTGCTTCATAACCTTTAGTGCAGACTCTTTCAGTAGGAACTGCTTCATAACCATTAGAGCAGACTCTCCCTGTAGGAACTGCTTTATAACCGTTAGTGCAGACTCTTTCAGTAGGAACTGCTTTATAACCGGTAGTGCAGACTCTTTCAGTAGGAACTGCTTCATAACCTTTAGTGCAGACTCTTTCAGTAGGAACTGCTTCATAACCATTAGAGCAGACTGTTCCAGTCGGAACTGCTTCATAACCATTAGAGCAGACTCTCCCTGTAGGAACTGCTTCATAACCATGAGTGCAGACTCTTTCAGTAGGAACTGCTTCATAACCATTAGTGCAGACTCTTTCAGTAGGAACTGCTTCATAACCATTAGTGCAGACTCTTTCAGTAGGAACTGCTTTATAACCATTAGTGCAGACTCTTTCAGTAGGAACTGCTTCATAACCATTAGAGCAGACTGTTCCAGTCGGAACTGCTTCATAACCATTAGAGCAGACTCTCCCTGTAGGAACTGCTTCATAACCATGAGTGCAGACTCTTTCAGTAGGAACTGCTTCATAACCATTAGTGCAGACTCTTTCAGTAGGAACTGCTTCATAACCATTAGTGCAGACTCTTTCAGTAGGAACTACTTCATAACCATTAGTGCAGACTCTTTCAGTAGGAACTGCTTCATAACCATTAGAGCAGACTCTTTCAGTAGGAACTGCTTCATAACCATTAGTGTAGACTCTTTCAGTAGGAACTGCTTCATAACCATTAGTGCAGACTCTTTCAGTAGGAACTGCTTCATAACCATTAGAGCAGACTGTTCCAGTAGGAACTGCTTCATAACCATTAGAGCAGACTGTTCCAGTAGGAACTGCTTCATAACCATTAGTGCAGACTCTTTCAGTAGGAACTGCTTCATAACCATTAGTGCAGACTCTTTCAGTAGGAACTGCTTTATAACCGTTAGTGCAGACTCTTTCAGTAGGAACTGCTTCATAACCTTTAATGCAGACTCTTTCAGTCGGAACTGCTTTATAACCTTTAGTGCAGACTCTTTCAGTAGGAACTGCTTCATAACCTTTAGTGCGGATTCTCTCAGTACGAACTGCTTCATAACCATTAGAGCAGACTGTTCCAGTAGGAACTGCTTCATAACCATTAGAGCAGACTCTCCCTGTAGGAACTGCTTCATAACCATTAGTGCAGACTCTTTCAGTAGGAACTGCTTCATAACCATTAGTGCAGACTCTTTCAGTAGGAACTGCTTCATAGCCGTTAGTGCAGACTATTTCTGTAGGAACTGCTTCATAACCATTAGTGCAGACTCTTTCAGTAGGAACTGCTTCATAACTATTAGTGCAGACTCTTTCAGTAGGAACTGCTTCATAACCATTAGTGTAGACTCTTTCAGTAGGAACTGCTTCATAACCTTTAGTGCAGACTCTTTCAGTAGGAACTGCTTCATAACCATTAGAGCAGACTGTTCCAGTAGGAACTGCTTCATAACCATTAGAGCAGACTGTTCCAGTAGGAACTGCTTCATAACCATTAGTGCAGACTCTTTCAGTCGGAACTGCTTCATAACCATTAGTGCAGACTCTTTCAGTAGGAACTGCTTTATAACCGTTAGTGCAGACTCTTTCAGTCGGAACTGCTTCATAACCTTTAGTGCAGACTCTTTCAGTAGGAACTGCTTCATAACCATTAGAGCAGACTGCTCCAGTAGGAACTGCTTCATAACCATTAGAGCAGACTCTCCCTGTAGGAACTGCTTCATAACCATTAGTGCAGACTCTTTCAGTAGGAACTGCTTCATAACCATTAGTGCAGACTCTTTCAGTAGGAACTGCTTCATAACCTTTAGTGCAGACTCTTTCAGTAGGAACTGCTTCATAACCATTAGAGCAGACTGCTCCAGTAGGAACTGCTTCATAACTGCTCCAGCGTGGTGCCGTGCTGCAGTCCCCTCCGTCCTCCTCCTCAGATCCTTGGCAACGGTGTGTGCGTCTGGGCCTCCGCTCGGCTCTTCGTGTCTGTGGCGGGGGTCGTGAGCATGTGGGGGAAGACAAGCGGAGCGTGAAATGGCGTCCCCCTGAGGGCCGGCGAGTCACGCGCCGCAGGGAGGCGGCACGGCGGAGAAATGAGAAAACGACCCGCAGCGTCACAGCCCATCTGCGTACGGCTGCGATTCCACACGAAACGTGTCGCTTTGTTCCCAAACTGTGACCTGTTACATAACATGCAGTACCGCCAGAAACCTTCCGCTGAAAATACATCTCTCCGCGTCGTTTGTGCATCGTTACGTTTCTTTGTCATTTATTTCTTTCAGGTCGGATTAGGGACCCTCGTCTGTGCCAGCTTGCATAGCTTACAGTTTGTTTATTATATGAACTGTTTATTTACAGCTGAATGTTTTCTGAAGCCATCAAGGTTGCACAACTTGAGTAAAGTGCGACAATGTGCTCTTAACCTGGAATGTGTCCCTGTCATAAGTATTATGAGCTTGACAACAGAATACAGATTGTATTGATTCATTCATTTATTGATTTACTGACACCGTAACATTTTCAGTGTCGATTCAACTCTCAATAGGGTTCAATAACGGTCAATTTGATTGATTGAACACTGCACATTTGTGTGTGTATTTTTGCCGCAACTCGTCTTGACATATGCGAGGGTAGGATACCGAGTGTATAGTCCTACATCAGGGCATTATCATTTATTTTGAAGGACGCTGTTAAATGAAAGCTGGACCCACTGTTTTCAGTCCAGGGCGGGGCAGGCGAGAGCGGTGCATCGTGGGAAATCAGGCCTGGATGCCCAGACCATCACAACACAAGGATGTGCACAAGTCTTCTGCTTTCTGCTTTTTTACCTTTGTTATAGTAGTTTTCTGCCAGTTCTAAAAATTATGCTTATTCAATCCTGTACTAAAATCTTGAATCATTTCTGAGCACCTTGAACTTTTCTAAATCAATTTTATACACATGCAAATCTGCAGGTTTAGTTGGTGTTTATACAAATATCAGACTGAGATATGATTGAGCTAATTGAATAATTAAGAGCAGAAGCACAAAATCCTAAAACAGATCAGCCTTTGTTGTGATCCCCCTGCTCTAAATTGCACATTTCAGTGAAAGTGAGAGAGACAGAGAGAGAGAGAGAGAGAGAGAGATTCCTGGACAGGCACACAGTGAGGATCATTACCTTTATCAGATGGAGCTGACGGCTGATTCATGCTAGTACCTTTCATCTGTTCTGAATGGAGGATGGACCTGATGCTGGTCTAGGCCCTCTGTCTGTAGTATATAAACGCACTTTACTCAGCTCTGTTTTCCTAGAATTTGTGGCTAATATTGGGCAATCATTGATAAATAGACATGTCTCGGGCCTGTAGTGTCTGACCTCTATAAGGGCCTTGCTCAAGGGCCCAACAGCTGCATGAATCCTATCAGGGCTACACCAGGGCTTGAACCACCAACCTTCCAGGTCTCAGGACCTTAGCCTCTAGGCTACAGGCTACCACTTAAAGCTCCAAATGCTTCCCCGTCTCGGGAGAAGAGGTTAAAACATGCCATTCTGTACCGCACTGAAATGGACTGATTGTTCACGGCAACCAGCCCACCCCCCAAAAAAAAAAACCTGCCCCCCCCCACAGCAGGGCCTACAGTAGCTCTGTAATCCCCCAGGGCTGACCGTGAATGAAGTATCTGTGCAAAGTTGTGTAATAACCCATCGAGGTCAAACGACTCGCTTATTCACTGCGATGCCTTGGGAGTGGGGGGGTATTGGGGGAGGGGGGGGGGGAATAGGGGATGGTGGTATTGCATTGCAGATACTGGCAGGGCTCAACACATTTTTTTATTGGAGTAAAAATAAAAGAAGAGTGTTTGTGTTGGAGATGCTGCTCGGAGACGCAGGGTACTGTTAATGCAGCTGCAGCCCTGCCTCAGGGAGATATCCCCCCTCGACGGTATCGATCAGCTGTGTGTCCATAGCGACGAGAGCTGGAATAACAAATATTAAGCCGATATATCTGGATTTACCCTTCTTAAGTTTCAATTAAATCATTTTTTATATTTTTAAATGTGTATTCATTGTCATTTTTAATGATTTAAGCGTGTGATTGTCATGTTAATGTTTTACGAGTGTTATTGTCTGTAACTGGTATTGTAACAGGAAAGAGATTCTGCATCTCAAGAGGCAAACCTGGTTGAGTAAAGGTTAAATAAATAAAAACGATGTTTAATTTCCTTCAGCTGCGCTGGCTCTTAGGCTCATCCACATGGGGGTCAACCGAGTTCCACGCTGGGTCAGCCAGGGGTGACGTCTCCCCTGGGCACCCCCCTCCAAATGCCCCTGGATCGCACCGCACGCTGACACACACACACAAACACACACGCACACACACACACCGTCCCCTCTGGCTCTGTTTCTGCCTGTCCGCTCATTCACTCTGCTGTCTAGACACTGTCCCAGTTCTGCGCATTCCTGTAGCTTAGTCAGGTCTGCAACCTAATAAGCTCTTAGTGCAGCACTATGTAGTGGCTACAGCTTATTAGATGCTTGTGCAACACTAGCTATGTAATGTCTATCATGTAATGAGCGATTGATCAACAGGTTTGACGCTGTTTCAGTTGGGCCGGTTGAGAAAATACATTTAAATTGGACTGATGAATTGCAGAATGCCCACTGAGCATTATGGTCATGTTCCCATTGATGGGTTGAATTGCAGTTAATTTCCTGGATTGAAATGGATTTGACCCTGGCCTGGGTTCGTAGCGTGTTTGGAATAATGATGTTTTGATGATGACAGTGGCGTTTGGTCTGCGAGGTGCGCTGTTTTGTAAGCACGGCTGTTTTCCCCCCGGCCCTGCTCTAACCGGCTCTCTCCTCTCCGTCCGAAATGTTGCCGGTGTGCACCGCTCGATATCTGAGAGATGAAGCCTCAGCTTAATTAGGCCGGACACAACAGAGTTAGCGCCTCTGCCTGAGGTGTCAAACAGCAGTCCCTGAGGCAGCTGCTTCGGTTAGCCGCCATACCGCTAGCGCTCCGTCAGCGTATTGATGCAGACGGGCGGCGGGTAGCTGCAGGGCGGGGCAGGCGGAAGCGGTGCATCGTGGGAAATCAGGCCTGGATGCCCAGACCATCGCAACACAAGGATGTGCACAAGTCTTCTGCTTTCTCCTTTTTGTTTAAACCAATTACCTTTGTTATAGTAGTTTTCTGCCAGTTCTAAAAATTATGCTGATTCAATCCTGTACTAAAATCTTGAATCATGTCTGAGCACCTTAAAATTTTCTAAATCAATTTTATATGCATGCAAATCTGCAGGTTTAGTTGCCATTTATACAAATGTCAGACTGAGATATGATTGAGCTAATTGAATAATTAAGAGCAGAAGCACAAAATCCTGAAACGGATCAGCCTTTCTTGTGATCCCCCTGCTCTAAATTGCACATTTCAAAGTGAAAGAGAGAGAGAGAGAGAGAGAGATTCCTGTACATGCACACAGTGAGGATCATTGCCTTTATCAGATGGAGCTGACGGCTGATTCGTGCTAGTACCTTTCAGCTTCAGCAGTGAAGAAGATGGAAGCGCTTCGGTCCTAATGACTTGTGCCTGTGACTGGCTTTGTCTCCCGGACCCCCGCAGAAGGTGACGCAGTCCGCATCTGTTTATTCACCCGCTCATTTATTCATTTAGTGGCCTTTCTTTCCGTTCATTGTTTAGTTCACCAGGTGCGACTTTTTCTTTTGATTTTCTCTCTTTAACGGCTGTTTGGCAGAATGGCTCTTGGTAACTCTATATTAGCCAGGACCCCAAAAAGAGTAGGCCTATTCGTATCCCTACAACTTGGGATTTATGAACCATGTCATTATGGAGGGGGTGCTTGTAATCGAAACTTCACAGCACTGTTTTCACATCAAAGAGATACGCTAGCTTCAGATTACTGAACAGACAGCAAAACTATTCTTTGAATGTTCTTCAGTTAACAATGACGAAATGATCGGCTTATTTTAAGTCAGCTGTGTCTACTCTTTGATAATTTTTACGATTGTTTTTGGATCTCTTTTTTTCAACGTTCGGGTGGATAAAAGACAGGGAATCCAGCCTTTGAGAGCAATGGAAGTTATTCTGTGTATTTTTTCACGTGTATTGCTTTCTGAAATAGTCTGTAATTCTATTATCCTGTTCTTTGTCCTTTTTTATGTGCCTTGGTAGAGCTGCGAGGTAGCACCACAATATTATTTCTTCTACATCATAAAAAGAGTGACCCTCAGAAATGAATGCAAGGCTCTGCCGGCATCAGCTGGGATTGGTGGTTTAAATTTACCGGTCTCTCCGACTGACATTGAAGGGTGGCCGGAGAATTACCATCTCCGACAGCAGCCATCTTCTCACTGTAGCTCTGCGTGTTACCTGTGCACTGTGTGCAGTTACCAAGTCAACTTTTACAACCACTGTCCTCTTGCACTTTTAAAATGAAACAACGATGATGACATAACACCAAAATGCATTCTCTTATTTTTCTCACATGCAAATAAACCCATTTCTAAAACTTGCGGCTGGAATTTTTATCTTGGTTAAGCTTTCCAGCGAGGCATACAGTTCGCAACTCTTAACGGCTTAGTTGTGGTTTATTTTATTCTTAGTTATACAGTTATTTGGTACATTTTGTTACAAACAAAATGGAGGCCTTCCTTTCGTAATGGCTCTGCAGTCTTCGGTCCCCCGGGATAGTTTGGCTCTGCAATAGATTGAGTCTTATTCTATCAGTGCCTGGCTCATCCGTACTGTTAGGCTTACAGTCAGTGACTGGAGTCACTGATTACACCGTGTGTTTATTTACCAGTTCAGTTCTGTATCTGTCATATTTAGTCTGGAGCTGTGTGTCCTATGGGACCAGGATCAGTAAACTTATTTTAAAGAGAGCCGGTCTTGGTCTCTCTTTTTCGGCCTTTCCTCAGTTCGGGCCCGCTGTATTGTGAACGACAGTGATGTATGTGCTGAGAACGCGAGTCTGAGCGCAGGGAGAAAGACAATATCGCGCTGTTCATTCTGCGCGCATCGCTTAGGAAAATCATATTTCACCCGCGTTCTCAGACGCCGTCGTCGGATAAAAACAGCACACCTACATCTGTCGCTTCTGAGCCAGATTACGCCAGATTTCTGCCGCTGATGCAATTTCTCACAACTCAAATGTAATCTTTTAACCCCTTTCAGCGACAATCCGGGACTCCCTCCCGCGCTGAGTGCAGGGTTGTGGGAACGTGCTGAATTGGTCCCGATTGCTCTTATTACAGGTGCCTGGGTGGGGGGAATGTGGCTCGCAGTTGGGCGATATACGGGACGGCCACAGGGCCCCCGATGCGGAACGAATCGTCCGATAGAACGAGTGGACGGACCACACCTTGTAATCACGCAGATTTTTATTATGCACGGTCATACTTGACCGTGCCCAAAGCAAATTGAGTTATAATTTTGAAAATGAAGTGTACCCACTGAAGGCAGTATTAATGCTGGCTCCTCTAATATAATCTTATTCATATTAGCAGCAGTATATGAAATGAATGCAGCCCTTCGGTTTAACAGGAGTAATAGGCAGGGGTGTGAAAAGGAGATCTCTTTCCTTCGCATTAAAAAGAGTGTTATTTCTCCTCTGACTGTCTGCCTGTGGCTATTTAAACACACATACACACACTTTAATGGCCATGGATTCCACCTCGGCACGCACAGTACATGGGTTGGAAAGATTAATTCGCTATAGAAGGTGATGTAAATGGTTAGCGCTTGATAAGCCAGCACATCGTCCTCATTAAAGGCTAGTGTTGACAGCTTCAGAAGAGGAGGAGGAGGAGGAGGAGGAGGAGGAAGATAGGGCTCTGGCCCCACCACATAAGGACGGATGAAAGCAATCATAACCATGGCCTGACAGAAAGCCTGACAATTAATAGCTGCTGTGAAAAAATGGCAGTATGTGGGCCTGGAACAACAGCACATACAGTAAACATGAGAACAAGAGAAAGGCCCAATCGGGTTATACACTGTATTAGCCTGCAAGCTCTAAGAGGTTTATCATGAAGACACGGCCACCAGGAAAACAACTGAAATGTGTTATGGATCAATTAACATCTTACACGTTTCGCCTGGGAGCCTGCAAGAAGAGCTGTTTGTGTGTGTCTGTTTGTGCACGTGTGTGTGCGTGCATGTCCACGTATGTGTGTCTGTGTGCGTGCGTGCATGCATGTTTGTGTGCGTGTGTGCGCGTGTGTGTGCACGCGTGTGTGTGTGCACATGTGTGTGTGTGTGTGTGTGTGTGCATGCAAGAGAGAGGGAGAGCTGTGACTCTACAGTCAGCATCATCCCTGTAATATATAGTATCCATCCCGGTTATGTGTGCACGTGTGTGTTTGTGTGTGTGTGCAAGTGTGTGTTCTCCCTCCAAACTCCCTGAAGCTTCACAGTGAGCTGTTGTGGAAGTGAACAGTGAAACACGATGTCGGTTCTGGCCGGTTTGTAATTCAGTGGATTTGGCAGACGGCGCGGTATGAAGTGAAAGTCTCTGGGACATGCCGGTGACAAGCCTCATTCACGGCGACAGACCATCAATCAGACCTCGACCGCCACCGAAATCATCCACAACAAGCAGCCCCCATCATCCGTCTCACAAGGCAATCACGCTCCCCCCGGACCGCAAGAACATGCCTGATTGGTCTTGATTGCCGTCATATTATAGGTGCCTCAGTGGGTCTTCCCGAGGAAATTATTTCAAGGGTTTCTGTCCCATTGCTTTATTGCTATTGGTTTGTTATTCTTTGAAATTACGGGCCCGGAACGTTCCCTGACTGGGCTCTGTGGGGAGGGAGCCTGGCGGTGGCACGTCTGTGAATAATGACAGAGTGGAGACTCCATTTTGTGCTTTTATTAGAAGAGCTGTCTGATTGGAGTCTCCGTATGTGGGCTCCACTCTTTCTCATCGCCGGCTCCCATAACCCTGCACCTATGGTGACGCGAGTGTAACTGCACTTATTAACGCCTGTCAAGAAGCACATTCAAATTCCTTTTTCTACTCGGCTTAATAAAAGTTCTGTGCAGCCAGGGATCCGATTATTGGAGGCATGTGAAGCCTTCCGGCAGTGCTGGGGTCGGGTGGGTCTGTAACGGTGCGGGTGCCCTCCTTCCCTTTGGCCTTGTTCTGACCGAAGGTTTGGGACGCGATGAGTTGCAATTAGCGACTAAAACCCGCCAGCTGCACTCACACCCGCAGCGGCACGCACCGGCATTCTGGTGTTCTGAGACGCGTAGTTCACTCTGCTGCAACATCACGAAAGGGTTTCGTCACCTCCTGAATCTTTGGTCTGATCCAGGCTCAGTAAAAGGCAAGCCTGAGCTCTCTACTTAATGATACTGACTGAGAGTCTGTTCCCCACATTTAAAACAACTCTGCTGCATAGAGAGGTGTGTTTGAAGATCCTCGTCCGCAGAAAAGTTCACAATCACAATCACCTTTATTTGACATGGTACATGGGACTGGGAATTTTACTTGGTGTTCTTTGTGCAGCTGAGTACAGTACAATGACTGAACAGAATACGCAATAAACACAATACAGTGTGCAATACAGCAGTACATAAAAGATGTACCATATATGCCATATAGAATTTTACACTTTACATTTTACATTTTTCATTTACATTTGCATTTACATTTTAGTAATTCAGCAGACACTTTTTATCCAAAGTGTCTTACAAGTGCATATGTTCCTCAAAAGGATAAAGTCAACAAATCCATAAATAGCAAAACACGCATGTGGAGCAGTCATAAACAAAAGAAATAGTCATAGTCCAGTGCAGATTTTTTCTGTGCGTGTAGTCACGCAGCCGTTATGAGGAAAATGACTCCGATGCCGTCTTAATGTGACAGTGTCACCTCCGCACTCTGAGCCGAACACAGCTGGCCGTTTATAGCGTATTCCAGAACAACAGCCCAGACGGGATTTTCCAGGTCAGCGCCTCGGCGTGAGATGATTGACTTTGGTCCGGAAAAGCGGCGCCGTATTCCTCCTGGAGTACCCCAGGCATTCTGCACTGCGTGCCGTACCGTACACTAGCCTAAAACCCTGTTAAGGGGATTACCATTGGTGTTTTATTCATTTACTTTCACCAGTATGTTTTGCTTTACCATCAAAATATTTTTTGTACTTTGAAGGCTTCACGCAAACAGTTGTGAAATGAAAAACTCTGAGCCGAATATAACATATTCTATAATATCGTACAGTATGGTATAGTACAGCTTACGTGGCATAGTAGAGTTATTTTGCTTAGACTGTGAATGAATTTTAAAAATTACAAACTTTGAGTCCGATACTGTATATAATTCTATAGTATAGTATAGTTCAGCACAGTAGCATAGCATAACGTAGTATATTATTGTATAGTTTAACTGTGAATACAATGGAAGCATTTCAAATCACAAAAACTGGGTCTAGCATTTAGTGTATATAGTGATGAGATGGGAGTGTTTGGGACAAAGGCCATACACTGGGATCTTATATAGCCCAGGTCAATGGAGCTCTATGTCACCGGAGAGACACGCCTCAAACACGGATACAGGAAATAATTCAGCACAAAAGCTGTCTGAGTGTCTCCATCTGAAGGATAAGTGCGCAGCGCACAGAAAGGACTCCTGCCGGGGTACTTTTTCTTCAGTACATACCGGCCTTCTGGGGGCTTTTGTCTTGCAGATTAATATACTGGAATCCAGTCTGGAGTTATAAAAATGTGTAATTGGGTCTGATTGAGCCAAGTCTTTCAACATCTGCACAGACTTTCTCATCAAGGAGCTCAATAGAGGAATATACTCTCTGCTGAGTGGTTGACACAGACAAAAAAAAAGTGCTGTGGTAGTAAATCTGGTGCTCAAGGAACACAATAAAAGTATAAAGTATATAAGTATAAAGTCACAAATCTGAAGCTAAAACGTTATTGAGTGCATTCGTTTCTTTAGAAGGCGAATGGTGTTTGTTGTGATGTGAGTGCTTTTTTGTTAAGCATCCAACAATAGTAATAATTTTAATTACATATTGCTTTAACAATTAAAATAACCTAACAGATGGATGGATTCCTTTATTGGTCCATTTTGCACCATACAGCCATCAGAGAATGCATGACAATAATATCACGGCAATACATTCCATTGGATTTTAAGTACATAATAAGCTACATTTCAGACATATCAAAAATAATCATTTGTTATTTTGTGTTATCTAAAGCAACTAAGTTGATTAAACTAAGCAGGGAACATTCCCACCTGGAGCAGCTTGGAGGGCCTTGCTCAAGGGCCCAACAGCTGTGCAGATCTTTTTGTGGTTACACCGGGGCGTGAACCACCAACCTTCCGGGTCCCAGTCATGTACCTTCACCACTAGGCTACAGGCTGCCCCTGCCTGTATTAATTAATGTTGCAGAAATAAAAACATTTAGGTGCATTAATCCATAGCTGGTCAATGGGGAAAAGGGCTACACGCAGTTGAAAGCAGTTTTTTAAAAAGGAGTGTTTAAAAGGTGTGACAGGTTCTGCAGGCCTTATCGCAGCCCTGGATGTCTGTTTCAGAGCGTGGGAGGGGTCATGACCTCAGTGCAGTCTCCATGGAAACGCGTGACCGTGACACTGTCTGTTACAGAACTCTCCAGAGCGCAGGCGGGGGTCCCTGCATCGCACGGGGCGGAGCTGGGGATTGGGACGGACAGCTCGCCCCCGGCCCAGACCTCCGGGACCGGACCCGGGCCCCATCGCGGAGCGGCGCCCTTAGAGCCCGGCGGATGGGCCCCGCCCCTCACCTCCCCTCACCTGGAGCCCCTCGGGCTGTGGGGGTCCCAGGAGGACCGCGGGAGCGAAGGTGAGACCCGTGGAGCCACCATGTTTTCCGCACCACCCCGCTCCACCCCCACACAATCATCCGGCTCAGCCGGAATCCGGCCAGTCTGTACACTCTCCAAACAGGGGAGGTACATTTTTATTCTTCAAGGATCAAAAGATCAGTGAGCAGCAGCTTTGCAGACAGAAACGTCTTGTTAATGATAGACGTCAGAGGAGAATGGCCGGACTGGTCAAAGCTGACAGGAAGGTGACAGTAACCACACATTACAACAGTGGTATGCAGAAGAGCATTTCTGAACACGCCACACGTCATAACTCTAAGTGGATAGGCTACAGCTGTAGAAGTCTAAAAAATACCTAATAAAGTGCTCACTGAGTGTATAATGCTGACTAGGCATTTTATGCACCTATAGGGTACTGCCCCAGCGACAGGATTTGTACCTTTTTAGGCAGTCTTTATTTCCGTGTTTCTGGTCACAGTACATGGGGGGGGGGGGCGGTCAGGGTTCTCTGGGTTTGCGATGGAGCGTGTCATCATCATAGCCGGGATCACTCGCTCACCGGCGCGGCGATACGGCGGAACCAGCGCAGTTTTACCCCTCACAGCTCCGTGCAGACTGCGAAGAGGCTGTTTTCCACTCACTCTCTCCACCGAACGCTAGTTGAATCTCTTTCGGAGAAAAAAAAACGAAACAATACAGACTATCAATTCTCGACACGCCTGATGTAACATCAAACGCCGAACTAAATAAGTTTTTTGTCTCGGCGCTCGTCGAACTGCCAGTCTGGCTTCCACGCAGTGCATTCACCGGGCCCGCTCAGCTAAGATTCACGCTTTTAATTCTGTGTACAGTGTCTGATAACCCGGCTCTTATCCTCTCTGAAATTGAAGCTGGGGTTCGTGGCAGGATCTAGCTATTCCCCTGGCTCCGGCTATCAACAGAGAAGCCAAGTTTTTGATGGATAAATTTGTCGAATAAAAAAAGGAGAGATTGATTTTCAGGAGCTCAGCGGGGACTGGCAGTGTTTCCGGCAGTGTGGTTTATAAATAAATAACGTGGGCGGTGGTCAGCAGTAGTCAGGACCACAGATCCCACCTCGCATGCCCGCAGCTGGGCTCCGGGTCCCCCGCGGCCCCTGGAGGAACACGTCTCGCCTGCGGGTGTGTGATTGTGGCATACGCGCTCTTAGACGGAGGAATGGCTCTCAATTCACACCGAGTATCACTTGAGTTGAAATGAGATTTTTAGTGTTCGAGTTTTTGATTGTGTGAGGGTACGCTAAGACAGCTGAATTGTATAAAATCATTGTATGTAATTATTATTATATTACATATCAAGCAAAATATAGATTACATGTTGAACACCTCCTGGACAACTTTTTTTTTTCCGAAGCATGAGATGAAATAGTTTCACCCACAGTGCATGATTTGCACACCATAGAAATGCAAATGAGTCATTATCCTCGCCCATTTGAATAGCCTGCATAATTCATAAGTAAAATTGATTTGGTTTTTTTGAAATTGATTTTTTTTTTATTGAATAATGTGCCTGCCTGCTTTTGTATAGAGTCATTGGAGCTGGGAGCATTACTTTCTGCTGTATAATTATTTGTTCTATTTAATGTAGCTATCATTTGCTTTGTGAAAATTTTTGAAACATCACAATACATCTTTGCTGTGTTCGGGGTCTTGCCACAGCACAGACATCTCGGACTCTGGCCTCATCTAGAGTCTGGTGGCTGTGTAGTCGTCAGAAGTCTGTGCTCGTAGCTGAGAGGTTGCCGGTTCAAACAGGTTGTAACCTGACCCACTGTATTGAATTGCTTCAGGAAAATAAGATACATGTATAAAAATAATAAGTGGATCATATATAAATCACATCACATAGCAGCTTTGTAAGATTCTGTGGTTAAGGACAATTTACTAAACTGATGCAGGCATGCATAATGTGTATGGCAGTATTGTACTATCACCAGGAGTCAACAAGAGACGGAGAGTTTTAGCAGTTGCGCAGATTAACAGTAGCATTAGTGTCGGGTTATACAGATTATCACGAGCGCTAGTGTTGCGTTACCCAGATTAACAGTAGCAATAGTGTCGGGTTATACAGATTATCACGAGCACTAGTGTTGCGTTATCCAGATTAACAGTAGCATTAGTGTTGGCTCATCCAGATTAGCAGTAGCATTAGTGTTGGGCTTTCCAGATTAGCAGTAGCATTAGTGTTGGGCTTTCCAGATTAGCAGTAGCGTTAGTGTTGGGTTATCCAGTTTCTACAAATTAGCGTTAGCGGGGGTGTTAGCTCTCTTCTTGGTCCATAACGCTTCATGCTCTGGAGTTTAGCTCAGAGGTTGACGTTCCATATGCAGGCATCCCACCTATCTCATTTGGTCCGGGAATCTTCTGCTCCCTGCTGCCTGTGAGTGGCCAGACATCTCCCCAAATCAGCAATCTGCACCACGGGCAGACATGAAGTTTATGTCTATGTGCATTATCCCATCCCGCATTGCATTACTGAAATTTATGCAGATTGCATACAGTAATTTGGAGGGGAACCAGTCCCCCCCCACAGCCGCGTCTTGTGCTGGGGGAACAAGGTGTAGAGCGATCGCCCTCCGGTCTGTCTCCTGCGATGTCTGCATACATGCTCATGATCACAGGAGATAATGTTCTACATGCATATAATCATACAGGGTGTGCAGAATGTAGGGCATTGCTCCAAGAACTCCATGCTAATTTGCAAGATTGTGTCTTTGCATGCGATCTGCTCCCTTTGAGGAAAAAGCACTTTTATCCCTTTCTTTCTGCAGTCTCTGACAAACGCTGCGGCACCAAGGACAGGACAAGACGCAATTATGGCCGTTTTAATTTCCTCCGACGCTGTTTAGAAAATTGCGCTTTGAAGAATACCTCTTGTTTCCGAGGGCGGCGGGGTTGAGTAGAAATTTTCGCTTGTGTACGGCAGGCGTAATTACTGGCGTGTGGGAGCGCTCGCCTCGTCCGCCCGCACCGTGTTCCCGCACGGCTGCCTTCATGCCGCCGCTCCTGTGATCCAGCGCCGTGCCGCCCGTCTGCCCTTTATCCCAGCCCACCTTCCGGACGCTTCCGCACGCTCGCTATCCCCCGTTTTACAGCTTATTTCTGCTTTATTGTGTCGAAAGCGCAGCGTTCTGTCATTCACTGGTCGATTATGTGCTTTCAGCCACTTTGTACGGTACAACAAGAGGGGCAGCTCTTAGCGGCGGCATAAATTATGCTTTTTTTTTCAAATTGCTTTGAAATTGCTTCGCCCAAAGAGTACCTTTATCTGTGCCTCCTATACTGTATCTGTTTATTATGATCATGATGTTGATGATGATGATGATGATGATGATGATGCTCCCTAAGACAGCAGCAGTTCAGCACAACTCAGGGTCGTAGTTCAGCATTGCTGCCATGGAAACAGCGGGAGTTTCCGCTCCACTGGAGACCTGCCATACAGGCAGAGCACAAGCGTGGAGAGGAGATCGCCCAGGTGTGTCACCGTAACAACCCGTCAGTCCCCCAAATCCGCACCCTACAGTGCGCCATTTGCAGAAGTGTGACATTTAGCGGATTTACCACCAGGAAGGTGTGTGTGTCTACCCTACAGTGCTGGGGATGTGACAGGAAATCCGTCATAATGAGGTTTGATACGGGAGCTGGCAGGGTTGCTACGCCTTCATGAGAGGAAGGGAGGTGGGAAGTGCTGACGCTTGACCTTACCACCAGCCTGACGTCATGACTTAAGGCCTAACTTACCACCAGCTTTACCGCCTGACTTACGGCCTAACTTACCACCAGCCTTACGGCCTGACTTATGGCCTAACTTAACACCAGCCTTACCGCCAGTCTTATCGCCTGACTTACCACCTGACTTACCGCCAGCCTTACCGCCTGCCATACCGCCAGCCTTACCAGCAGCCTTACCGCCTGACTTACGGCCTAACTTACCACCAGCCTTACCGTCTGCCTTATCACCAGCCTTACCGCCTGCCTTACCACCAGCCTTACCACCTGCCTTACCACCAGCCTTATCGCCTGACTTACCTGACTTACCGCCTGACTTACTGCCAGCCTTATCGCCTGACTTACCGCCTGACTTACTGCCAGCCTTACCACCTGCCTTACCGCTAGCCTTACTTCCTGACTTACCGCCAGCCTTACCGCCAGTCGGACAGACCCCCACCAGGTGTGGCAGCTGCTCACTGAAATGATCAGAGTGACATGTTTCCCCCCAGGGCTAAAAACATGATGGGACACGACCCATGATCCACGCTGATAATGCAATCTGTGTCCGGGAACTCACAGCGGCCTTCCAGCGGACGAGCACCGAGCCAGCGCCTCGCTTCAAAGGCGTGCCGTCATTCACACAAAAAGGGTTTCTGATGAGTTTACGGGAAATCACTCAAACGGCGAAATTTCTATTGAAAACACCGCACGTGTGCTGTGATCAAGGTCTGCCTCCGGCCCACAGCACTACAGATCCCAGCAGGCCACGGCCGTAATCTGTCGCCCAAATGAAGCCATTGTGCCGTCAGGCAACCGGGTCCTCTGGGATGACAAACAATTGCCTTTTTCGTTATTTTATTTTTTTTACATTTCTGCAAAGATATGTAAATAATAAGATAAGACCGTTTGTGAGATAAGGTTTGGATGGTAAACTGTCACCAATGTACCATCTGAAAGCAGTTACGAAACATTTACAAATTGAACATATATGGGTAAAATAAATCAAATAAATTTTAATCAACAAGAAATTAGAGAGGGAGAGAAGCTCTCATTTCCTCTCCTTTCATCAGAGACTGCGTGAGTCTGGCGGATAATGCCGGCTTTGCACAGCGTGAAGCGTCCCACGGTTGTTTCCTCTTCCCCTCCCGCGTGTTAAGTGACTCACCTGATGGTTTTTAATCTCTCTCAGAAGAGAGGGGGGGCTCCTGTGAGAAGCTGAAAGTCTCACCGCTGAGCTCGGACTGAGCGCTGTAGAGCGTGCGTACGGTCCGGACTGTGAGCGGCAGTTTCCCCCTTAATGATCCGACTGGAGCCACGGCACACATCTGTCACAGAGAGAGGGAGAGAGAATAACCTCTCTCTATAATAATTATAAGAAAAAGAAGAATTCTCACTCATTTTTATTAGTATTATAATTTTTTTATTAAAAAGAGAGAGAGAGCGAGAGAGAGAGAGAGAGAGAGAGAGAGAGACTTTTTTTTACTTTTAGGTCTCCTTTATTGCACAGGACAAAATGATAAATAAATAATGCCTATATGTTCACAGCATTAACAAATACCCACTCACTCTCTTTCTCTCTCTCTCTCTCTCTCTGTCTCTCTCTCGCTCTCTCTCTCACACTCACACCCGCCCACAAAAAGAGAAAAAGAAAAATCTCAAAAGAAATAACCACGGAGCAAAAGCAAAAGTATACAGAGCGCTCTTGCCACAGCCACCCTCCACCTCAGAGAGACAGAGACAAATAGCAAGTTGGAGAGACAGAAAGACAAAAGGCAGGTAGAGTGAGAGTAAAACAGCGAAACGGTGAAAGACTCAGAGAAGAAAGAGAGAGTGGGGGAGAGGGAGCCACACCCATGCGTTCATGTGCCAGAGTCTTGTGTCCTTTTCTGTGGCTGCCCTTACTGAAAGCCTGCGTGTGTGTGCAGTGTGTGTCACTGCCCTTACTGTAAGCCTGTGTGTGTGTGTGCAGTGTGTGTCACTGCCGTTACTGAAAGCCTGCGTGTGTGTGCAGTGTGTGTCACTGCCCTTACTTAAAGCCTGTGTGTGTGTGTGTGTGTGTGTGTGTGTGTGTGTGCAGTGTGTGCCACTGGTGTTACTGAAAGCCTGTGTGTGTGCAGTGTGTGTCACTGCCCTTACTGAAATCATGTGTGTGTGCAGTGTGTGTCACTGGTGTTACTGAAAGCCTGCGTGTGTGTGCAGTGTGTGTCACTGGTGTTACTGAAAGCCTGTGTGTGTGCAGTGTGTGTCACTGCCCTTACTGAAATCATGTGTGTGTGCAGTGTGTGTCACTGGTGTTACTGAAAGCCTGCGTGTGTGTGCAGTGTGTGTCACTACCCTTACTGAAAGCCTGCGTGTGTGTGCAGTGTGTGTCACTGCCCTTACTGAAAGCCTGCGTGTGTGTGTGCAGTGTGTGTCACTGCTGTTACTAAAAGCCTGTGTGTGTGCAGTGTGTGTCACTGCCCTTACTGAAATAATGTGTGTGTGCAGTTTGTGTCACTGGTGTTACTGAAAGCCTGTGTGTGTGTGCAGTGTGTGTCACTGCCCTTACTGAAAGCCTGTGTGTGTGTGTGTGTGTGCGTGTACAGTGTATGTCACTGCCCTTACTGAGATAGGAGGAGAGATGGAGGGGATAGATACGGGAGAGATGGAGGGAGGACTGGAGGAGTGATGGAGAGGTGAGATGGGGGAGTGATGGAGGGAGGACAGGGAGAGATGGAGGGGGGGAGAGATGGTGGGAGAGATGAAGAGAGAAATGGAGGGAGGACAGGTCTGTGCCTCTCTGCTCTGCACTGTGTTGTCATTCCCGTTGGCGTTTTGGGAGTCTGTGCAGAACAGAAGCTCAGGCACTTCCACACTGTGTCCCGGTCTGGTGGGTGTGATGGAGTGATGGTCATGCTCTACGCCCAAACTTGTCAAACGCATCAAGACATTTTAGGATGTTTCGGAGTGTATGAACACTGACGTTGAGTAGCTAAAAGGTCTGAAACAACCCTGACATAAAAAAAACGGGTTCCTTTTTTATTTGATTTATTATTTCTTTGCTATGTTTAACTGCGGTCTGAAATCCAGAAAGGAAATGTGATCAAGCGCTACCACAGTGGTTTTGAAACCTATCATCTCACACCTGCGGAGTGGGAGAAACCATTTTTCTTTCTCACTTCATGTGCCGCTTATTTTCAAGTCCAAAGGAGAAGCACTTCTCTTTCATGTTTAAACGGCAATCTCCCAACCTCTCTTCTGAATCCATTGTTGCGCCCTGCTCGCATACACCGAAAGGGTACAGAGAGTAGAGAATGGAGAGCCAAATCATCTCCCCTTGTTACCGGTGACTTAGGAATGAACACCGCGAGTGTTTAAGCTCTCTGTGGACTGGCAGTGTGCTGAGAAAGAGCTGATATTGCATGTAGTCTGCTGAGAGACAGCATGCGAGGCCAGCTCTATCATCTGCATCCTGTGTAAATAATGAGGAACAGTGTTCGATCTGTAACAGAGGCACAATTTATTGCTGCCAGTCAGCTAAATCTGTAGAAGGGTGTCCAATGTGGAGACATTTTGCTAAAATATGTTGACACTTTTCAGGCAATTTGTCTTTTTTCTTCTTTTTTTAATCTTACTGTAAGTCTGGTATGTCAGTTTTTAAGGGGTATTAGAACGCAAGGTTGACTTTCTGCTCAGCCTGCCTGGATGTTTGAAGATGACAGCCTTCAAGGTCTACTTGCCTAATGCTGTGCTGGGCCCCTTTTCGTCTGTAGCAGCTGGAGTGGGGTGGGCCCGTTTTTGTCTGTAGCAGCTGGGGTGGTCCCCTTTTTGTCTGTAGCAGCTGGGCTGGGTCTCTTTTCGTCTGTAGCAGCTGGGCTGGGGTGGTCCCTTTTTCGTCTGTAGCAGGTGGGGTGGACCCATTTTAGTCTGTAACAACTGGGGTGGGGTGGGCCCCTTTTAGTCTGTAACAGCTGGGGTGGGCCCCTTTTAGTCTGTAACAGCTGGGGTGGGGTGGGCCCCTTTTAGTCTGTAACAGCTGGGATGGGGTGGGCCCCTTTTAATCTGTAACAGCTGGGGTGGGCCCTTTTTTGTCTGTAGCAGCTGGGCTCTTCCAGGTACCTCCTCAGATTATACCCCTTTCAGGAGTTCTTCCTTGTCACCGTTTGAGTGTTTTTCTCCCCACTGGGAAGTTTTGACCTCATCGTTTGCTTTTGGGGCCTGGTTTCTGGCCAATCTTTCTTAAGGTCTCTGTAAAGTGTCTTTGTGAGTTCTCTGTAAAAACATACAACACAATACAAATAGAATAGAACTAAAAAAATGTATTCCAGCACTAAGTGAGCCTTGTTGAGCCTGGTGGTTCAAGCCTCAGTGTGGCCACAAGATCGTTGCCCTTGAGCAAGGTCCTTAACCCCACATTGCTCCAGGGGGGATTGTCCCCTGCCTAGTCTAATCTACTGAAAGTCGCTTTGAATACATTTCTTACGTAACTATTCCCATTGCACGGTGTTGAACACAACAGTGGAAAGATCAGGGAAAGCAGTGAACAGGGCGTGTGTCCACCTTATCAACTGCTGCTGATTGGCTCTGTGTGAACTGAAGCTTATCCAATCACTGCTCATTAACAGTGGCTGAGCAGTGCTCATGAGTCCTCCTGGAGTTTCCACAGGGAGGCCTGCAGCATTAGCACGCTCGCTATTCATAACATGCTGTGGAGATTAAAACAAGAACAAGAACATTGTACTGTCGCTTTTCCCATACACAGTAAAATGTCCAGTGTTGATTAAACTCTTAACCCATTATGGACCGAGGCACCCTATAGAAAAACCATGGCTTTGCCAGGTCCACTAACATGGTATATTTTAAAATATGCCAAATAGAATAAAATAAAAGGCATTTAAAAAGCTTTTTCTGTTTTTGTTGTATACATTATGAAAGGACCGTTATGTAATCATGTACAGTGCATGCATTAGTACTCGACATGATGAGTCATCAGATAAATTGTGACCCGCACCATCTCTGTGATGGCACTGGGAGTACTTGTTTATGAATGGTTGGGTATGTCTGATGTTTCCTGGCCTTCGTTAAATCTTTCTTTTACAGATATGAAAGTAAAAGAATGGTGAAATTCTGATAAGATACGAATCAGGCCTAGAAATAATTTAGCAGTAATGAGCCTGGAGGATAGAGGCATCCCAGTGTGCTTAGCGTCTTGTCTGGTGTAAGTAAGCGCGGCTGCCTGGCGGAAGCGGATCTTCTGCTCCTCCGAGGGGAAAAAGCGTTGCGTTCAAGCGGAGAGACGCGTTCGTCTCGGAGTTGTCGCCGTGGACTAGGCTCCGGCGACGTGCGGAGTGTGAATTATTCACAGAGAAAGGAAGTGGGTCGCAGTCGGAGACGCTCGAGCGGAAGGCGGTAAACGTGCGAGAGCGCCTGGGCGCGTGGGGGCGTTTGCGGAGACGCAAGCTCGCCTGTCTGGAGGTGCTAGTTCGTGGGGAGCTGGTCGGATATGTACAGGGTTGTTGATTCAGTTCCTTCAGAGATTTCCTTTGTTTACCAGGCCTTGGCAAAGATGCTGCTAATTGCCTGCGCGCATCATAGGAAGATTCACTAAGTACAAACACAGATTAAAGGAAATAATTAGCTTTATATCTTGGAGTGATTGTCAGGGAATAGTTAATTTTCAGGGTTTTTATTTTTGTTTTGTTCATTCTTTAAATGTTTTGTATGTGTTTCTGATTGAATAATCAAGACGATTATGTACACTCCTAAGGAGCAGCTAGCTTTACAACGGCAGTTAAAGGGGGACATGGGGGTTTGAGGTGTAAAGCAAGAAAACTCACTGTGTGTGTGCGTCTGTATAAGCCCTTTCTACAGGAGAGAAGTTTTCTCTGTATTTTTTGCAGTGCTGTATTTGCCTGTGCCGCTGAAGAGAACGCAGGGATGTGCTGAACTTTGTATTTTTTATTTTTGGGCTGTCAGCTGTATTTCACTTCTTTTGACAAGCCGGGCAGCTTGTCTCTCTCCCCACATCACAAACAAAATCAGAATCAGAAACACGCCAGCAGAGATGAACCCGAGGAGCTGTGGAGAACCAGAACAGCAGCAGACTGTGATTAGACGTAAATACAACATTAACTTTTTAATGCTCAGCGCTGACAGCCCTAAATTTCGGCTTCCCCGCTCGGCCCCTTACCGGGTAAATATAACAGCTCTGGCACTCCATCACAAAGCAAAACAAACAAAAAACCTCTTACCAAGGACAACAGGAAGCGCCCCCTGTCAGCGCTAGCAACAGGCAAGCCCTAATTCAAAGGCTGAGAGTGACAGACTGATAGAATGTTCCAGGCCTGTGCTCGCTGGGCTTCAGTTGTTATTTTTTTATTTGTTCGGCGCTGTGACAGGGTAGAGCCGCCGAGCGTGTTTGATGTCGTTCCCGCTCGTCCGTTCGCGCGCGGGACGGGGCTCTCCCGAGGCACGGACGTGGCCCTCAGCGGCGGGGGGGGAGACGCTGTGTCGCGCGGGTGACTCGTGATGGCGTGTGGTGTAATCCGAACTGGACGCTGATGCTTTGATTCCTGGGACCCGCCGTCTGTGTGGAACAGACAAACAGGGCCACGGGGCAGGTGTAGAAGCCTGACACGGCCTGCTGGCCTCGACGTGTACCTCTACCGAAATATACTCAAAATATACCAAATCCAATACCTAACCCACCACTCACAGCTATTCTCAATATATGAATAAATATACAAATAAGCACTGCTTGTTGTACTTTGTAGTTTATCCTGCAACTGTTGAAGTTGCGGTTGAATTTGTATTTATTTTGTTTTTGCATTTGTATTCATCTCACTGTAGTTACTGACCTAATTACTTGACTTTGTCTAGTTACCATGTGTAATTGTTTTAATGTCCATGGCTGTACAACTGATTCTATGTGAATTGTATTTCATCCGACCTCTTCTATAGTTTGTTCTAATAACCTCGGTGTGTACTTTTTGTTCAGTACGTCGCTTTGGATAAAAGTGTCTCCTAAATACAATGTTATGTAACGGTTTCAAATAATCCAATCCAGAAGCCTGTGCAGTTCAGCATTAACTTTTTCAAACTAATCCTATACGATATACAGTATGGGTATAAGGTGAACAGCTGCCCATAGCATACTGTAATGTACCGTAGCAGTAGCTGTAGCTGTAAATAATTCAGATAATTCCTTGTGTTCAGCATGTAATGCTGTGCAAGGTGATCTCATATGATGTACGTAGTGTGCTCCCACTGATCATTCCCATTGGACAGGAGTGCTACAGAGCTGAAGATCGTTTGAGTTGTAGGTGACCTGCTACACTAAATTAACAGCGAGACAATTCATCATGTGCTTTCACGTGCTAGTCTGCAGGCCCTGTAAGCACGAAGCGGCACACACAAGCATGCACACACACACCCCCCCCCCTCCACACACACACACACACACAACGCTTCTGTGGTTATGCCTTAGCCAGATCTTGAATTACAGTGAATGTAATTTTTTATTCTCAGAAGAACTTGTGAAGTTGTTTAACGCCGTTGCATGTTCTCAGTGTTTTTCCTCCAGAGAATGAATGTAATTTTTATTCTCAGAAGAACCAGTGAAGTTGTTTAACGCAGTTGCATGTTCTCTGTGTTTTTCCTCCAGAGAATGAATGTAATTTTTATTCTCAGAAGAACCAGTGAAGTTGTTTAACACCGTTGCATGTTCTCTGTGTTTTTCCTCCAGAGAATGTGCGGGTTGGACCCATGTTTCTCCAGGAGCCTGATGACAGCATCTTCCCCCTGGAGTCCGAAGAGAAGAAAGTTACCATGATCTGTGAAGCCAGAGGAAACCCTTCTCCCACATACAGGTGTGTGTATGAGCAAGTCACAGGTGTGTGAGCTGCATACAAGTGTGTGTGTATGAGCTTATCACAGGTGTGTGTGTATGAGCAAGTCACAGGTGTGTGAGCCACATACAGGTGTGTGTGTGTGTATGGATATGTCACAGGTGTGTGAGCTACATACAGGTGTGTTTGCATGAATATGTCACATGTGTGTGAGCTACATACAGGTGTGTGTGTATGAGCTTATCACAGGTGTGTGTGTGTGTGTATAAGCAAGTCACAGATGTGTGAGCTACATACAGGTGTGTGTGTATGAATATGTCACAGGTGTGTGAGCCACATACAGGTGTGTGTGTATGAATATGTCACAGGTGCGTGAGCCACATACAGGTGTGTGTGTATGAATATGTCACAGGTGTGTGAGCTACATACAGGTGTGTGTGTATGAGCTTATCACAGGTGTGTGTGTGTGTATAAGCAAGTCACAGATGTGTGTGCTACATACAGGTGTGTGTGTGTATGACTATGTCACAGGTGTGTGAGCCACATACAGGTGTGTGTGTATGACTATGTCACAGGTGTGTGAGCCACATACAGGTGTGTGTGTATGAATATGTCACAGGTGTGTGAGCCACATACAGGTTTGTGTTTATGCAATGACAGGAGAGCTCATGATCACTGTTCAGCCAGTGATAAAGAGCAGTGTTTCAGCTCAGTCAATGCAGGAAATCAGTTAAAATTCAAATCCGGACTTAATTAACTGAAACATCCTAATAGGGCATTATTGGCATTTTTTGTTCAGTGCGTGAAGTGAATTTCAATAAATCTGCTGAATGCGCTGAAACTAAATAGAATGAGCCTCAACTCTGCTGCAAATCCCCATTTACTGTTAATGGAAAGTGGTATTTGTGTTTTCCGGTCGTAATCTCCAGTTGCTTTTGAAGTTCACAAAAGCAGCTATTTGACCCTGAATAGAGTACACTGAATATGTGTAAATTCAAAAGGCCTGGACTAAAACATTAGCTTCAGTCTACGGTTCTCAATGGGCCCACTGAGACTGCATATGCACAGAGCCCAGGGCTTCAAGCTACACCCTGATTGATCATGGCCACAAGGTCATCATGGTACAGGAAATCATGATCCTACGGATAAAACACAGTCATTTCCCAAGAAAGCAGGAAGCCACAGACTTTGAGGCCTGGGCAGAAAAGGCGAGTCCCCATGTTTCTCCCCGCGTGTACCCTGCCCTGACCGTGCGCTCGTGCCCGCAGATGGATGTTCAACGGGACCGAGCTGGACGTGCGGAGCGACTTCCGGTACACGCAGATCGAGGGCAGCCTGGTCATCTCCACGCCCAGCGAAGCCAGGGATTCTGGGAGGTACCAGTGCACGGCCAGCAACACGTTCGGCACCATCCTGAGCAGGGAGGCCCTGCTCCAGTTCGCCTGTGAGTACCCCTGAGTGTCCCTCCCACAGAAACGCCACGGGTGTCAGGGTCAGGCCTAAATTGACTGCATTTATGTAGCGCTTTTGCGCAAAGCGCTTTGCAATTACAATTACTGACTCTCATTCACTCATTCACACACCACACACACACACACACAAACACACACTCGCACACCATGTTGAAAGGCTGCCATGTAGAGACACTCTTCGGGAGGAATTGGAGGTTAGGTGTCGTGCTCAGGGACATTTTGACACACCCAGGGCAGGGGGTCGAATCAGCTACCTAACAGAGTGCTCTTACCTCCTGAGCTAATGTCACGCCCATGTTCTACACACTCAACACATCTCACAAGCATTTATCGCAGATATACTGGACATAATGGCAAGGTTGAAATACTACATCATAATACGTTGACATTTAACTACAGTATGGTTCGAATGCATTTCCCTATTCTTAAGAAAAGGAAAAAAAATGTTAAAATAAAATGGGAAGCTAAATAATTAAACAATAAACCGTGTTTCATATTCTGCTCTTTATTGTGGAATCCCATTTGTCTGGAATGAAGCGTAATTGAAACAGTTGTCATGTCTCTCTGAGCTCCAGAATTGGGACACTGGCAGTCGCTGGGTAAAGCTCCGATCAGTGTTCAGCTGATTTAAATCATTACTAGGAGTACATTACCCTTGTGACATAGCTATATTCTACTTTCATTGGTTAGTAAAATGCTTGTTTGAAAATTCAGTCATACTTTATTTGGGTCCTACATAAGAGCCATATAACTCCTTCATAAGCACTACATAGCACATTCATAAGCATTCAGTCGCACTTATGTCCATAATAAAATAAGGGTTTGGTGTCATTTAATTTGGTGCAATATGTCATAGTCTCTTGCTGCATCAATGTTGACATAAAATGGCATTATGCCGTTATTGACAAGCGCTTATGAATGCATGTGTTGTGCTTATGAATGTGCTATGCAGTGCTTATGAAGGAGTTATATGGCTCTTATGTAGGACCCTTAAAAGAAAGTGTTACCAAAAATTCTAAGTGAACTGCAGGACTGTTTCAGCCTTTTCCAGCATCTAAAGATTTGAAATGATTTGACCCTGGGTGTCGTGTAAGGGGTTGTAAATGTTTATAAACGTTTCTTTAGCTGAGTGCCTTGCTGTGCGAACAGCACTCTGTAGCACAGCTGTTTGTGTTAAAATAAACCCGTCGGGCTATGGAGAGAAACAAAAGACAATCCTTCCCCTTGTACATTAGCTGCCACGAAAATCAGCTTGCGCCTTATCCTCACAGCCGGGTAAAGTGCCTCTGTTCTGTCCCTGGGCGGCGAATCAAAACAAGCGCTGTAGCTCGCTTCCTTACCCATTCATCCGCTGGCTCAGCTCCAGCGCTTCGTCAGAGCGCAGGGAAGCACCGACCCGGCCCGGGGCAGAGCGACTGGTGGAGCCGCATTGTTGGTTTTGCTTACAGTCTCCCTGGAGGCACTGACCGTAACAGCCTCATTGCTAAGCCTGCAGTTAGCATATGCTGCGGTTTCCACCGCAACAGGCTACCCTGTATGGTTATGATTCTGCCAGAGTCACGGGGGGTATGTTTGTATTAGGGAAACTGGAAATGCCCAGGCAGTGGTGAGGCACAGCTGCATTAAGAGCTTGCCTTTAAAAAGGCAACAGACCCCTTCCCCTTCACACTCGCAGAGATGCTCCCAGCTGAAAGAAAAAACTGCTGAAGCTAGGTTGTGAAACAGATGGATGGTTGCTGGTTAACCAGTTCAGACCAGCTCTCAGCTCGACATGGTTTGACCAGCTCAAGCTATGTTTTGAAACACCTGGTAGCTGGTTGACCTGCTCATACCCTCCTAGACCAGCTTATGATTATAATTATGATAATGTATGATAATTTATTCTTATTAGTTGACATAGGTTTGATTATTTTAGAGATCACTGCTGTATAAACAAATTCACCTTTAATAGGTGTAATGGAAGCATTTAATTAAAAAAATTCTGATTGAATGCAGGTGCTTTTGAATGTCCCTTAAGGTTTACAGCCGACAAGTTTACAACCTGCCAGCTGCCTTGTGTAAAAATAGTTTGACGCCCTTCCTTTGGCAAATGTGATGCCTTCACTTAGAAAACCTGTGATCTTATTTCTTTAACAGAGAAAATGGCTTTCTGAAGATTACAGTTTCATAATTTCAAAACCTGAAACCATTTCAGCCTGCACATCCTCCTGAGACCTGTAAAAAAAGGTCTTAAAGAACAATTTATTCTGTCATGCTGAAATCTACACAACAAAGCACATTTTATGCACATGTTTGCATGTATGTATGTATATCTGTGTGTTGGTATTTGTGAATCTATGCCTGGGGGGAGTGAGTATGTGGTACATTACATTTTATTTGGCAGATACATTTATTCAACGCAAAATACGATAAGTGCATACCGAAGGTTGCTGTAACAAATACAGAGCACAGATGAAGTACAATTCTCATAGCAGCAGCTATCCATAGGCACGAAACGCAAGTCTAGTTCACACAGTGAAGCATAGGCTAAGGCCAATGTTATGGCTAGGTGTTAAGCTACAGTAGAAATTAGGCATAATTACAAGAGATGTGATAAAGGACTATGTAGAATATGATGTGTGTGTGTGTGTGTGTGTGTGTTTTATGCCAGTGTGTATGTCACAATTCAGGACAGAAGGACCAAGCGCAGACTCAGGGATAAGTGAAAACGGCAGGCTTTGATGAGGACAGGCTGATCAAGGCAGGCAGTGGTCGAAATCCAACAAGCCAGTATAGTGAGGAAGATCAAAAATGTAAATGTAATCCTGGCAAAAAGTCCAAAAGCGAGTAGGCAGTCCAAACGAGCCACAGTACAGAAGCGCAAAACTCAAAATCCAGAAGCAGGCGAAGTCCGATAACAGACGGTCATAGAAAAATCATGCAATCATCTAATCAGGGCTGTATCCGCGGAAGAGAACCGTCATTTTACAGCTGCAGTGGGAATTACACTGCTGCACTCCTCGTCGGTCACTGCGTTACAGACGACACACATTTACCACACAGCTCACCGCCAGGGCAGGTTTCACAGAGACTGCACTCCAGTACAGGGCCCTGGTCCTTTCCTTTGTTGTACAGGTAACAGTTGAAATTGTACTTCCCTCTAGGGTCTTTCAGTGCACTTATCCCTGGTTATGGGTATGCGCTTTTCACTTTGTTGTACGTTGTATGCCATTAATGTAATGTAATGTAATGTAATGAATAAGAGCAGAGTTTTTTTGGTCGGTCATGCTCTTTTGGACTCGACTTTGTGTGTCTTTGTGCGTGTCTGTGTCTGAGTGTGTGCATGTGTGTGTCCGTACGTGTCCAAATGAGATCTTATCTGACCTGCTATCACGTTTTAATGATGGGTTTCTTTTATTTCTGGCAAATTGTTTTCATGTTATTTTTGTATTTTTATGATTTCTCTAGATGATGGTTTGTTGTGCAAACAGTAACACTGTTTTACATTAATGTAATGTGTAATGTCAAAGACTATGATAGGTAAGTGCTTTTGTCACTGCCTTTGCTATCCTTCTGTGAATCGAGTAATAGGAGTGGAGGAGGAAAAATATTGGCAGAATTTCTTCCCGACAACCCAGTGTACTGTATACACAGGGATTTCTTCCACCATCACCCTGACACAATTAGCTAATTAACGGTTGCCAAATAACTAATTAACTACACCATTGCCAGGCCACCCTTGCATTAGGCCAGCTTTTAGCTGTTATTCACAAGCTTACGAATATGTTTAGCAGCAATTCCAGATCATGTACAGTAAATTATTTGGGCTAATTCACTAATTAAGAACAGAAGTTGGATGAAATCCTGAAACGGATCTGGCCCTCCAGGATCTGGGTTTCCCCGTCTGTTGTAGGATATTCTCTGTTTCGTCAATGACCCATTTTGCTTGCATGCACAGCGTTCGAGCATGCTATTGATTCTTTCTCCATGAATAGCCAAACAATAAGAGGAGTTTTAGTTTTAGTTTTGCTTTGCTTCAAACCAGGGATGGGCAACTCCAGTCCTGGAGGGCCGGCGTGTATGCAAGATTTTGCTGCCACCAGTTACCCTGGCTCAATCAGCTAATTAGCCATATGCACCATGACTGATTCACTCATAAATTAGACCACAATTAAATGCTCTGAGACATCAACATTTATCAGCTGTTTTTTATATCACGGAATGTGGCTTAAAATGACAGATGTAAATGATAATGAAATCATTAAGACCAGAAATGGCAGCCTGTGGCCTAGTGGCTAAGGTACATGACTGGGACCTGGAAGGTTGGTGGTTCAAGCCCTGGTGTAGCCACAATAAGATCCACACAGCTGTGGGGCTGTTGATTAAGGGGGTTAACCCCACTTTGCTCTGGGGGGGATTGTCCCCTGCTTAGTCGAGACAGCTGCAAGTCGCTTTGGATAAAAGCGTCAGCTAAATAACAGTTTACTATTATTATTATCATTAAGTTGTTCTGAAATCCAGATACGGAAATGGCCTGGCTTGCCCATCCCTGTTTTAAATGGAGTGCTTTGTGGGCATCAATCCCAGATGTACGGAGCTCGCTGCGAGTGACAGCACATCTGTTGTGCGATTATGCTCCTCTCTCTGCCAACGGCGTGTTCCTCCAAACTGGTCCTCGATGGTCTGTTTCATCCCCCGTCTCCAAACCGCACACACCCCACACCCGGGCTGGTCCTCGACGGGCCCTCACCCATCTCCAAACCGCACACCCCCCACACCCGGGCTGGTCCTCGACGGGCCCTCACCCGTCTCCAAACCGCACACACCCCACACCCGGGCCGGTCCTCGATGGGTCCTCCCCCATCACACCACACACCCGTCTTCTGACAGCCTGCAGAGGTTTAGTCTGGTCTCGGACCGCGGCGTGATCCAGCCTGTGAACTGATCAGTCCATTTTCTTCCCCACTGGGCCTCGCTGTAGAAGCCTCTGTGAAGCTGTTCTGGCAGTGGAGTTAAACTGAAGCGGAATGCTGCTTAATACTAAATATAGCTGTGCTACAAAAGAAGCTAATTCAGTGGTCTGCGACCCTGGTCCTGGAGAGCCACAGGCCCTGCTGGTTTTCATGGGCACTCTGCCTTTAATGAATCAATTACAGCAGTCGATTTCACAGGTAACTCACCTCACCTGGTTACGTGGGTCTGAGCTGGGTGCTGATTTTAAGGTGGAAAGAAAAGCCAGAAGCACTTGTGGCTCACCAGGATCAGTGTGTAGGACCCAATGGGTGATGCACAGCAGCCATTTTGTGCCAGAGCACTCACCACACATCACCTAGGGTGGAGAGGAAGAGTACATTTATTTTGTCAATTAAATCAGGGGGTGATTAGGTGGCAGGTTGAAAGAGCCAGGGTTGAGAATTTAGCCAGGACACTGGGAAACCTACTCTGAGATAAGTGTCATGGGATCTTTAATGACCGGAGAGAGTCAGGACCTGGGTTTAAGGTCTCATCTGCGAGGCGGAGTTTCTAGTGTCCTGTCAAAGCCTGAATCTGTCAGTGCTGCTTCTCTTCAGTTCTGATAAAGTGGTTCTACATCTACAGTGAATATGCATAGGGCAATATGGGCAATATGCTTATGATGTTTAAAGTAGATTTTTCTCACCTGCTGTTACAAATGATTAAGAGAATGGAATACATAATATATCTGCACTCTATATTTAATATGAAGGAAAATGTATTTTGCGTTTTATTAGCCTGATATTTGTTTGTGATGTTTGTTTGCTGTTGACATAACTTACATCCCTGTCTTCACAATGACGTGGGGACATAACCCATAAACTGTCTGTTGTTTCCACATACTTATGGGTGTATAGCTGTCGGACGGGTTATTACATTCTACACATGGAAATTTGATTTGCCTCCCTCACATGGCAATAAATTATCATTATACCGTAATAGCCTTTACTTACCTTGGCACTTTCTCTTTATTTTATTGATTTTTTTTATTTTCACATTGCAATCTAATTAGCTTCCTGACAGCGGTTGGAGAAGACAGCTCTAAACAGCAGGCCTTAAAGGACGCTGAAATCTCTCCGTCTGATGAAAACGGGCCCTGTGACTGATTTACAAGCATGGGGCATGTTAAATGAAACCAGACGAGTCTTTGATTGCAGCTGTTAATACCCCTGAAGCTTTAACCCCCCCACAGACCTGAGAGAAGTGACTCCTAACCCCCTTTAATGGCTAATCGAGCCGTGTGCTGTATGCAGATGAGGACAGCTCTCTCCTCTCACCACAGATTATTATCCATCCCCGTGTCAGCACTCACATTATGAAAGATGTATGAATATTGATTTTACCTTTTTTTTTGTCTAGGATTATAGCTGTGGATAAGGGCTAGGGAGGGGAGAGGAAAGTGGTTCGTCTCTGCGTTAGTTTCTCTCAGTTAATTTTTTGTTTTTTTGCAGTGCCGCTCAACAGCAGCCATTTTGTTGTATTTTTTAGGTTTTCTTTTTTTTTTTTTTGTTCATTTCGCTCCTCCATAAATATTTTCGTTTTTAGTGATGTCGCCTGTCTGTGCGATTTACCACCCCATCCCTGGGAAAAAAATTGAACATAAAATCTCCCTGCCTTGGGTACTATCTTTGGCCTGCAGTGTCAAGATCCCGGGGTGAGATATTTCATTTATTCATTTATTTATCTTAGCTTTCCCCCCACCGCCTTTCTCTTTATGGTCAAAACTCACAACAAAATCTATTTTCTCATTTGGACTACAGGAGAGGGTATTGATTAGCTATAATTCATACGTCGTCGGTGGATTGACGAGCAGCCAGGGCGAAGCTCTGACACGCAGAACAAGGATGCGGCGACGACAGGGCTGAATAAATCAATAAGTGCGGCGGTGACATCACGCGCAGAGGTCGTTCCATCACCGGCGTCCCCCCCTGACGGCTCGTTAGGTCGGCTCCCCTCCCCGGGCCAGCGTTTAACGAGCCGGACGCGTCTATCAGCGCGGCTGCACAAACACGCCCCGTCACAAACACACTCCATCACAAACACGCTCAGTCACAAACACGCTTCATCACAAACACACTCCGTCACAAACACGCTTCATCACAAACACGCTCAGTCACAAACACACTCCGTCACAAACACGCTCAGTCACAAACACACTCCGTCACAAACACGCTTCATCAGAAACACACTCAGTCACAAACACGCTCCATCACAAACACACTCAGTCACAAACACACTCTATCACAAACACGCTCCATCACAAACACGCTCAGTCACAAACACACTCCGTCACAAACACGCTTCATCACAAACACACTTCATCACAAACACGCTTCATCACAAACACACTTCATCACAAACACGCTTCATCACAAACACGCTTCATCAGAAACACTCTCAGTCACAAACACGCTCTATCACAAACACACTCCATCACAAACACGCTCCATCACAAACACACTCAGTCACAAACACACTCTATCACAAACACGCTCAGTCACAAACACACTCAGTCACAAACACACTCTATCACAAACACGCTCAGTCACAAACACACTCCGTCACAAACACGCTTCATCAGAAACACACTTCATCACAAACACACTTCATCACAAACACGCTTCATCACAAACACGCTTCATCACAAACACACTTCATCAGAAACACACTCCATCACAAACACGCTCAGTCACAAACACACTCTGTCACAAACACGCTTCATCACAAACACACTTCATCACAAACACGCTTCATCACAAACACGCTCAGGCACAAACACGCTTCATCACAAACATGCTTCATCACAAACACGCTCAGTCACAAACACGCTTCATCACAAACACGCTTCATCACAAACATCTCAGTCACAAACACGCTCCATCACAAACACGCTTCATCACAAACACACTCCATCACAAACACGCTCCATCACAAACACACCCCGTCACAAACACACTCCATCACAAACACACTACATCATAAACACGCTCCATCACAAACACACTCCATCACAAACACGCTCCATCAGAAACACGCCCCGTCACAAACACACTCCATCACAAACACGCCCCGTCACAAACACACTTCATCAGAAACACACTCCACCACAAACACGCTCAGTCACAAACATGCTTCATCAGAAACACACTCCATCACAAACACACTCCATCACAAACACACTTCATCAGAAACACACTCCATCACAAACATGCTCAGTCACAAACATGCTTCATCAGAAACACACTCCATCACAAACACGCTCCATCACCAACACACTCCATCACAAACACACTCAGTCACAAACACACAAACACACTCCATCACACACTCCATAACAAACACACTCCGTCACAAACACACTCATCACATGCTCCATCACAAACACACTCCATCCCACACTCCATCACAAACACACAAACACACTCCATCACACACTCCATCAAAAGCACACTCCATCACAAACACACTCCATCACAAACACGTTCCGTCACAAACACACTCCATAACAAACACACTCCATCACAAACACACTCCATCACAAACACGCTCTCTCACAAACACTCCATCACAAACATGCTCCATCACAAACACACTCCATCACAAACGCACTCCATCACAAACACGTTCCGTCACAAACACACTCCATCACAAACACACTCCATCACAAACACACTCCATCACAAACACGTTCCGTTACAAACATGCTCCGTCACAAACATTTCCTTGACATTTCCTGTGCCTTTCTTGTACATATCCTGTGCCTTTCATGTACATTTCCTTTACATTTCCTGTGCATTTACTGTCCATTTCCTGTCCATTCCCTGCTCATATTCCCTGTGCATTCCCTGCTCATATTCCCTGTGCATTATCTGTGCACTGCGTTTTCCCTGAGCTCCCCCCCTCTGTGCCAGCCATGTTTCTCATGAAGGAATCAGCCTTTGATCTTGACCTCCTTTCCAGTGGCATGGCCACACTGGATTACACCCTCGGAGCGAGCTGATTGGCTGAATCGTGTGGCACGGTGTCTCTGCAGGGTTCCGCCCAATCACAGCTCCTCAGTCTCCCCACATGCAGTGTGTGCCTGGCGTTCGCTCATATTGTCTTCAGAAACTGCAGGAGCGTTCATTTTCCCCCTGCTTCTTCAGAAATAGGCTTGGTGTGGCTGCAGGGTGCTGGGAACAGCACATTAAAGCAGCAGCTGGGTACACTGATTCCTCCTGACCCTGTCACACAGGGCACAGTGTATGTGACACTCTCTAATGTAACCAGTGCTGGCATTCACTGAGGCATGGCATGCTGTGTGCCTACATCCATGTGGCAGAATTAAAAAGACTCCCCATCTTGCCAACTATAAGCATGCTATTTATAATGGCACACATGCAAGTACACAATTTATAATGCTGATTTACAAATGCAAGTACACAATTTATAATGCTGATTTACAAATGCAAGTACACTATTTATAATGCTGATTTACAAATGCAAGTACACTATTTTAAATGCTGATTTACAAATGCAAGTGCACTTGCAAATGGCCTGCATTTATATAGCGCCTTTATCCAAAGCGCTGTACGATCAATGCTTTTCATCAATGCAAATACACTAATGCTCCTTTACAAATGCAAGTGCACTACTTATGATGGTGATGTACACATGCAAGTACACTATTTATAAATGTACAGTACTTCAGGAATGAAGGCCACATTGGTCAATGAGCCAGCTCTGAATGTGTGATGAGTTGGAGTAGGGATGTGTGAAAGTGTGTGAAAGTATCAGCAATGATCGCTCTGGCGATTCAAACATATGACCAGGCTTTGACATATGGGTTAGCCTTGTTTTAAACAAAAGACTCAGTCACAGAAACACAAGTCAGCTTTTTTTGGACAGCAATTAATAACTCCAGGATCACAGTGTGAACTGCAGCTCTGTCATTGCCATAATAAAATTCTCTTTCCGTCCCAGTGTAATCACTTTGGCACATCAAGTGCAAGCTGTTATATTTGTGCGTCCAGAAAGACTCGATGGCAGTTAGGAGCCGTAATGAAAATAAGCGCAGTAAGCAGCTCTTTAATTGCTCTGATTTGCTTGACATCACGCGAAAGGCACTGCTGTTGTTTTACAGACGAAGGGCGACACGCCATCTTAAAACTTCCCGCTGCTCGTAGCTCCAGACAGGGGCATCGAACCTGGAGTCGTTCCCGGCATGTGTACGGGCTGAGTCTGTGGTGCTGAAAGGCTGTTATAAAGCGCCTCCAGCGCTGGTGTAAACACCGCGTCAGAGAGAGTGGTGGGTGGGCACAGACCTGCCCCGGGTCACCGTTCTGTCATGAGATTCACACCACGCGACACAGCTGCCGGTGGAAATTAAAACTACCCAGGCAGGTGTGAAGGGGTGGGGGGGGGTGGTGGGGGCTGGTGCCATAATTGATGGAATATGGATTGATTCCAGAAATAGCTGTGTTGCTGTGTCTCTGCGTCTCCCCTGGTTTCACAGTGTTACTGTGTCTCTGCGTCTCCTCTGGTTTCACAGTGTTAGTGTGTCTCTGCGTCTCCCCTGGTTTCACAGTGTTAGTGTGTCTCTGCGTCTCCCCTGGTTTCACAGTGTTACTGTGTCTCTGCGTCTCCCCTGGTTTCACAGTGTTGCTGTGTCTCTGCGTCTCCCCTGGTTTCACAGTGTTAGTGTGTCTCTGCGTCTCCCCTGGTTTCACAGTGTTACTGTGTCTCTACGTCTCCTCTGGTTTCACAGTGTTACTGTGTCTCTGCGTCTCCTCTGGTTTCACAGTGTTAGTGTGTCTCTGCGTCTCCTCTGGTTTCACAGTGTTAGTGTGTCTCTGCGTCTCCCCTGGTTTCACAGTGTTAGTGTGTCTCTGCGTCTCCCCTGGTTTCACAGTGTTACTGTGTCTCTACGTCTCCTCTGGTTTCACAGTGTTACTGTGTCTCTGCGTCTCCTCTGGTTTCACAGTGTTAGTGTGTCTCTGCGTCTCCCCTGGTTTCACAGTGTTACTGTGTCTCTGCATCTCCCCTGGTTTCACAGTGTTAGTGTGTCTCTGCGTCTCTGCTGGTTTCACAGTGTTACGGTCTCTGCGTCTCCCCTGGTTTCACAGTGTTAGTGTGTGTGCGTCTCTCTGTGTCTCCCCTGGTTTCACAGTGTTACTGAGTACTGTACTCCCCCAGTACATGCCCTTATTGGGCTGGAAGGCTGGAGATGGGGTAGAGATTGTGCATACATGCATGACTGCTTTCTGTTTCCCCCTATTGTGAAAATTACTGAGACCTGCTAGCTTGGGTCTCAGTATATACAGACATACACATGCACTCACAGAAATAAAGTGACAGTGGAGGTACATCTTTGTTCTTCAAGGATCAAATATTTTGTTCTTCAAGGATCAAAGATTTTGCTCTTCCCACATGTACCCTGAAAGTACAGTCATATTCTCTTTGGGTACAAATTAGTAGATTTTCCAAGCAAAAAAGGATATTAATTAGTGATATATTGCTGGTTAGGGGTACAATCATTTGTACGTTATTAGGTACTTTTCATACCTTTATTTCAGAGAGTGTGCGTACACACACTCACACACGCGCAGGTACTTTTTCAGCTCCAGTGATTTTCTCTGTCTGCACAAACCTTTCAGGATGAAGGTAAAGGGGCCCTTCCCCCCCGGGCTCCCCCCTACTCTCTTATGACGGGAAAGGCATTTCCACATTCTGAGCATCGCTGCGCCACATTCCCAGCACTTCCCAGCATGCTGTTCACCAGTGCCTTCTTCCCCCGAGGCCAGAAGGGAACCCATGAATGAGAACAGTGCTTATTTTATACAATCAAGTTCAAACAAGCCCTGTAATGATGCTATCTGGCTGTTTCCGTCGATGACTGCTCATTAACAGTGCCGTCATCGCACCCCGCTCCGAATTCTCTACACTAATCGCCACGCTCAAAGACTTCCGTGTCAGGTTAGGTGTGCTCCTGCCGTTGCCCTTGACCGAGGCACTGGCCTCAGAACTGGAGTCGGTCCCTGGGTGCTGCACTGTGGCTGCCCTGTTCCTAAATAACTAGGATGGGTCAAAAGCAGAGGACAGATTACCCAACGGGGTTAAATAAAGTATATATTATTTTATCTTAAACAGTATAGCAATTCCTTGGCTTGTATGAGGCTGATTGTCTGGGGTACGAAAAGGGTACAAATGCTTGTAGCTGGGGCAGTACCCTATAGCGGCATACAATTCCCCCCCTAGCAAGCAATGTACAGTATAATTTATGTAGTTTAATTTGTACCCTATACTTTCAGGGTACTTTGGGGAATTTTAAATGTACCTCCACTGTCTCTGTTCGGAAGTCACTTCATACCTCAGAAATTAATGTATAATGAAGACATTTTTGGTTGGGAGAAATTACCTTACGTAGAGGTCAACACACACTCAATTGTGCAAAAAATATTTAACAGTTGAATTTCACAGAAACAATTGACTTATTTACAGTTATGCAACAGTTATGCAGGTGGAGGATTTTCCATGATATAAAGCTGGATCTTTGTGGCCCTGTCGCACTGATAATGGCTGCTCCTGTTTAGAGGCACTGTGTTTCTGAACGCGGCTCACAGCCTATCCCTGTTCACCTTGGGGAATTTCCTGCAGTTATTAATTTCATTCGAGTGTAATCCGAGGGCCGCCTTCTGCGTATCAGCCTCAGATGGGCTTGACCTTCGCAGACGATGCGCGCTTTGTTGTGGGGAATCAAAGCGCCTCGACCGGGACTAATTTATCGCATTGTCCAGCACTGCTCGACCCCAGAGAGCGTCAGAAGAAAGGAAACGTTGACCTTCCTCCTACTTTTTCATTAGAGAATATGTAGATCTTTCATGTATCCCAGCGTCCTCTGTGTTCATGCGGTTCACACATTCGGTAGTCTGTAGGTAACGGAAGGCTTTTCACCATGGAAACAGCTTCAGCTTATTTAAGGATCTGGAGCTGTAGGGATGACACACTTGTACAGATCTGAACTGTAAGCTCATTTTTCTTTGTCATACAGATTATGTAAAATGTATGTCCTACGTTGACACTTTAAATAAGCTTGGTAGCAGTGATAGATAAATGAATGCTAGGAATAGAGTGCAGATAGACAAACTGTAATATCAAGTGTGCGGACATCATGCTCGTTGGTTGCACTGCATACTTGGCATCCTACTCGTACCACATTTCAATGAAAATCAGCCTGAAATGTAGTAAGAGTAAGTAGTCTGCTAGTATGCGGTTTCAAACACTGCGTTGATACTGTGTATGAGTGCCAGCGTTTCATGAGGCAGGTAAACTGCCAATAGTATTAATTCAACGCTGGCTTAGCTTCCTATTGGCTGCTTTGATGTGCACCATCTAAATGCAAATGGGTCTTGAAGCTTTAATGGAAAATCCTCAGATCTGATGTTTGCTCCTTCAGTTTAAGTCGTTAAACTTCAGATCACATTCTGCCATTCCTGGAACGGAAACAATATCAGAATTAATTTCACATAAAATGTATTTACCCAATTTTCATTTAAATACTCTGTGCTGAAGTAAACATCACACATCCTATTTGTAACAATGATTTTCCTCTGCAACAGGCTGCAAAGAGCAAGTATCACTTCTGAAATAAAAACATAAGCACTTAAGAATATGTGCCTACCATGCAAGGCAGGAGCAACTGGGGATTACATGTCTTACTCAGGGATACTTACGACGCATCCAGGGAATAGAACCGGCAACCCTCCTGCTGCCAGACCACTGCTCTTCCCTCCTGAGCTAATGTCTCCCCTGTTGTTATTGTACTGTGTATTTTACTGTACACTGGATGTGTTCTCTCTGTCGCTGCAGATCTGGGGAACTTCAGCACCAGAGCGAGAGGCGGTGTGTCAGTACGGGAAGGCCAGGGAGTGGTCCTCATGTGTACCCCTCCGCCCCACTCCCCAGGTAACGTCCCGCCCACCTGTCACCGTCAAACACAGAGTAACCCCAAGTTCAACAACGAGCCCAGCTAACCACGAGCCCAGTTAACCATTAGCCCAGTTACCCACAAGCTCAGTTAACCACAAGCCCAGCTAACCACAAGCCCGGTTAACCACAAGCCCAGCTAACCACAAGTCCAGTTAACTATTAGCCCAGTTACCCACAAGCTCAGTTAACCACAAGCCCGGTTAACCACAAGCCCAGTTAACAACAAGGCGGTTCATAGTTATAAGCTGGATGCAAACCTGTGTCAAATACTGTACATGTTGGCCATGTTTGGACAGTGACATTCATTAAACCAGGGACATTGGTGTCCTGAGAATACAGCAATGTACCAAATGTGCAACAGTTCATTAGAATATAACAGAAATAGAGCAGACAAGATGAAAATGTACAAATAAAAATAACAAATTCATTATGAAAAGCAAGTTTCCTGACAAACATAATTTATAAGAAACCCAATACCGGCACGACTGTGGACCCTGTGGATAATTTTCAGAGCTGTTTCTAATTAAAACATGACATTAACTCACCTGGGCCCTGTTTTGCCAAGCAGGATTCATACACACACTCACATACCGACGGCGATTGGCTGCCATGCAAGGCCCCGACCAGCTCGTCAGGAGCATTTGGGGGTTAGGTGTCTTGCTCAGGGACACTTTGACACAGCCCGGGCGGGGGATCGAACCGGCAACCCTCCGACTGCCAGACGACTGCTCTTACTGCCTGAGCCATGTCGCCCCATGTCGTTATACAGCTAACTCAGTAATCCTGCTTTGTGGGTTTTACTCAGTGCAGTTATCCAACTAACTCAGTGATCCTGCTTTGTGGGTTTTACTCAGTGCAGTTATCCAACTAACTCAGTGATCCTGCTTTGTGGGTTTTACTCAGTGCAGTTATCCAACTAACTCAGTGATCCTGCTTTGTGGGTTTTACTCAGTGCAGTTATCCAACTAACTCAGTGATCTTGCTTTGTGGGTTTTACTCAGTACAGTTATCCAGCGAACTCAGTAATCCTGCTTCGTGAGTTTTATTCAGTGGAGTTATTTAGCTAACTCAGTAATCCTGCTTTGTGGGTTTTACTCAGTGCAGTTATCCAGCTAACTCAGTAATCCTGTTTTGTGAAATAGCTCCCAGGTGTGCCAGGTTTAAATCAGTCCTGATTAGAGGGGACGAATGAAAACCCTGAGCGTGAGATTTGAGTATCCCTGGGCTACAGCATTCAGACCCTCCCTAACTGGACCACAGCCTCCACATTATGAGAACAGAGGTCAGCGCTGAGGAAGTCAGGCGGCGGTAACACATACAAAACAGCGTCTTTATCTCATCTCCCACAATCCCCCGGGAGTTATTTACGCACGCCGGCCTGCGCGGGCCCCGGCCCTGCTGAGCTCAGCCTCGCCCCGCTTAGCCCGTGTCGCGCGCTAATCATAGTTTATCATCCCTCTCTCCGCTCTCCAGGAAAGCCTGATTGATTTTTTCTCTGCTGTTTTCCCCCCGTGGGAACGAGGTTTTTAAAGACACATCTACTGCACTCAGACGCGGTCGGAGCGAGGGCTAGCGTACAGACAGCATGTTCCGCGGAGAGGGCTCGAAGCCCACCGGGCCGTGTTGAGGGATGCTAAACCGTGGAACGACCTGGTTTCGCACCACCGCTAAAGCTGCCCGCACCTTATCTCTCTATTTGAATCTGAATCTATTTGCTCAATTTCTACTACAGGTGATTTTTTATTATTTATTTATGTTTCTGTCATCACCGGCGCGTACAGTACCCGATGCTGTTTCCCACAGCGCTGTACAGTTTGTGTTCGCGATAGATAACGTTCTGGCAGATTGCAGGTGATGATTCTCACACAGCCGGTAGGCGAGGAAGTGTGCCTGCGTTAGCGCCAGCGTGTAAACATACGGAAAGTGAAGTAACGCGCGCGGTTACTCAGTCAGCGTGCCGAGAACGCTCACGGTCACATTTTCAGCCCCCTTAGTTGTCTTCTGACATAACTTATCATGTGCCGACTCTTTTGCTTTTTGTTGTCGTTGTTGTGAAAGTGAGCCCATGAATCATCCCGGTTTTGTGTAGTTCCGCGCCGTTTGAGCGCCGCCCTGTTCCCCCTGGGACGGTTTCCTGAGAGCTCTTCAACTTCCGGACCACCCGGACGCCACACCGCCTGTCACTGTGTGTGTCACCGTCAGAATCCAGGGACTTCGCAGCTGTTATGGGGAGAAAAACCCGCACGGTTCCTGTGAAATCACTCCAGCGCCGATAAATCACTCCACCTGAGCAGAAAAGAGAGGATAGAGGGAGAGAGCTATGCAGGGGTTCAGGGGTTTAATAGCTTGGTGGATTGGTGGGTGGGGGCAATGAAGGAATGAAGCCTTTTTTAAATGGGGTGGCGTTTTTTGAAATGGAGGTGGCGGGGGAGGATTTTTTGAAATGGCTGCACTGTACCTGGTGTGTTATCGAGGCCTCTTGCTCAGATAGCAGTTTAATTTTCATCAGAGGCTTTGGTGTGAGAATATCCACCAGAGTTCAGTGGGAATGATGGGAATAGATGCTCCATGCACCCAGTGCCTGGGTTCCCTGTCAGTCAGACCCCCGGTACACTGTAAAAAGTGACGCACCATTTCTACTTAATAAAATTACAGTAACGGATTACAGGTATTATTATTGAATAAATATATCTTAAATTAATAAACCCGTAAATCACTTATTTTGAGTGTCTTGCCACCATTTTATGGATTACCACTGAATTTTGCCACTACATTTTGGCAACCCCTCAAAAGTTCAGTTTGAGCCATGTCCCTATCCATGACATAGCGCCTGGTTGAAAACCTGCATAACAGTAAGCACATTACCTCCCCAACTCCGCCCCTCTTGGTGACCGGTGGGTAGGAATATTAATACTTAACTTAGCAATTAGCCCGTCCATTTTCCAAATATACAGTTGACAAACATTGTATAGCTGTATAATAATTCAAGCTCATTGGTTATAATTGCCACAGCCTATGGCGTTTAAACATCAGCGCATTCACAAAGAAAAGGGGGCGGTATAAACAGTGTTGTGATTTGAGGGTGTTTGTTGCTGCAATTCCTCTCTTGACCATTAGAAGTACAAAATGACCTATTGTACCTTTAACTCTCCTTCATTTTATTGAGTAAATAAGGCTGTACAAAGGCTACTTCAGCAGTCTTCGGTTTCAGGAGCTGTGTGAAGAGGGGGAGGGGGGGGGAGGGGGGGGGGCATGTGCCATATGGAGGAACAGTGGGCGCCCATTAAATGAATCACGAGAAATGAAGACCCGTCTTGAACAACGCGAGGAACCGCTCAATCAATGTTCTACTTAATTACCTATCGTGGAGTTACATCCCGAAATCATCTCCGGATAGACGCTGGCTGAGGACTAGCCAAAGGTCAACTCCCAGCTAGTCAGACTACAAGAACATGACCCATCCCAAGGTCTGGCATAAGCACAATCACACGTAATAGCACCTGAACTCTGCTCATGTCCTACCCCTGAACTAAATGCACTGACATATATTTGTGTTACGTAGACTATTCCACTAGTCATTTTCCTAGCTCCTGATCATAACCCTTGACTTGCCTTGCTAACACTTACACTTACTGTTTTCCTAACCCTACCTGCCACCTAACACTGAGCCTAATGATATTCCTGGGATTGATCTCAGATAGGTGAAGTTTATTTTAAAATGGATGGGAAATATCACCTAAATATCACCAACAACAGAATTACGAGAAAATCTTTCGAATGAAAAGCAAGCAAAATGTAATTCACCAAAAGACATACATGGGAATCTGGTTGAAGTTATTTATTGTGAAAACAGTATTTCACTGAAAAAAATACCAAAGTACAAAAAGCTATAATCTCATGCACTTTGAGTGTGGGAAAGTGCTTCCCAAAATAAAATGTATTATTCATTCATTCATTCATTATCCTAACCCGCTTATCCTGAACAGGGTCGCAGGGGGGCTGGAGCCTATCCCAGCATACATTGGGCGTAAGGCAGGAATACACACTGGACAGGTCGCCAGTCCATCACAGGGCACACACACCATTCACTCACACACACAGCCTAACCTAATGGAGGAAACCCACGCGAACACGGGGAGAACATGCAAACTCCACACAGAGAGGCCCCGGCCGACAGGGATTCAAACCCAGGACCTCCTTGCTGTGAGGCAGCAGTGCTACCCACTGCACCATCCATGCCGCCTAAAATGTATTATTATTATTATTATTATTATTATTATTATTATTATTATTATTATTATTTATTCTTTTTTTTGTCATGCCCCAATGGTGAAGAAAATGTGGTTATCCAAAACAAAGGACTAACCAGAACCCAGAACTTTCTAAGCCCATGAGTCTTGAACCATTTTTGTGGGTGTGGTCCCATAGCCTCCTGGGCTTCTCTGGGGCTCCACAGGTGATGGTGGGATGTTGGGGCTGTTATGGACTTGTACCCAGGCTAGAAAGGCGGGTTAAAAAGTCCTTTTCCCCCCAAAACAGCCATTTGCAAACCTTCGAATGTGATGGTCCAGATATTTGATGGCAGGCCAGGTTTGACTTGGCGATCAGGGAAGCTGCAGCTCCATCGAGAGGTTGATATATAAGTCTGTGGAGGTGCATCTGTTGTAGTGTGACTGAGTCATTTATTTTTACCTCAATAGATGCAAAATGTCAAGAGACTTATGTCGATAAGAATGTGATAGAATTCTACATGGGAACAGTAGTAGATGGTAAATGGTAAATGGACTGCATTTTATCCAAAGCGCTTTACAACTGATGCTTCTCATTCACCCAGTCACACACTCACTCACAGGCCATTGGTTAAAGGCTGCCATGCAGTTGTTGTGGACTTAGGGCCGTGGGGCAATGGGGCCATGGATGTATGTGAGGCGTTTCCTGTATCTGATTATTACACTTCTTACAGGAGATGGCAGCAATATAAATCGACTGAAACTAAAAACTAACTTTTCAGCCCTGCCAAAAATGCTAAATTACCAGCTTCCTGTAGTTTGAATACAGTTGAGTGTATGACTTTTTATTTCCTCCTGGGAACTGTTAATAACATTTCCCTGTGGCTGAGATATATTTAGTAGTGTATGTACGGTACAGTGCGAGTGTACACCCCACAGCACAGCGTGATGGTGACTCCTGCAAATAAATTATTTACTGAAGTGAAAAATAAGCAGGTCCGATCCAGGTGTGTGTCTGTGTGTGCATGTGTGCTTGCATGCATGTGAGTGTACGTTTGTGCGCATGTATGTATGTGTGTGTGTGTGTGTGCGCGCCTGTGTGTATGTGACTGCATGAGTATGTGAGTGTGCTTGTGTACGTGAGTGCATGTATGTATGTGTGTGTGTGTGTGTGTGTGCGCGCCTGTGTGTATGTGACTGCATGAGTATGTGAGTGTGCTTGTGTACGTGAGTGCATGTGTATGTATGTGTTGTATGTGAGCGTGTGTGTACAGTCACGGTGTGTGCATGTGTGAGTGTGAGCACGCGTGTGTGTGTGTTATTTCCATACTGTACCTGTGCTGCTGTCTTCTGGCACTCCTGATGTAGCCGAACGTCAAAGAAGAAGAATTATTACATCTTGGAATCATTACTCTGGAGTTTCAGAAACTAATCAACAGCGTATGCTCGTAACTACGTGAGCTAATAACTAGCCTATTAAAGAGGGTCCTTTGGGGACCCTGTTTTGAACAACATTGGGACCGGACTCAAAAGGCACTGTTGCAGTAAATATCTGATGACAGTTCATTAGGCAGATTCCAAACGAGACAAACAAAGGGAGTATTGTTTGCAAGATAAATATTCACGCTTTATCACTTCAGACGACTTAGCATTCAGGTTGACAAATGGGGCTTGAAGCTATCAAAAAAAAAAAAACCTACCAATAAAACGCAGTCCTTTGGTGATTTATCAGTGCAGTAACACAATCTGAGAGGCACATTTGAGCTGAATAATAAAACGATAACCCTGAACCAAATTCCTGTCAGAGCAATTTTGTTTTGGGAGCTCTTCCTCCGCATTAAGGGAAGGACACATATATAACATCCAATTCTGGGAATTCTAACGCATCAGGGCCAGCAGATAAAAATACATAAAAATACATAATCTCAAGTGCTTTCATCAAATCCAGCTTCATTCTGCACACCATACATCCTGGAGTTATAAAGGCTCTTTTATTCCCTACTGCCTCATCCCTCAGGCTATAAGACTTACACAGTTATCCTTAAGAGATATATCCCATGCAGACTGTACTATAATACTACTAATAATGATAATGATTAGAATGTTTAAGGCTCTGGGGATCTGTCAATGGAACTCTCTGATTGGCTTTAAACTTTCCAGCTTGGCTTCCCATTAGTAAATGTAAGGTAAACCCCACCCCTTTTTGAATGCATGAATGTCTGGCTTTGGTTATTAGAAAAAGGAGTGACTGTGAGCATAGATTTACTGATGAAAAATGCGTTAAGAAACGTTTGTTTTATTAACGTTTATTAAAGCGCTTCATTGCCCGCCGGCGACCCGGTCGTGACTGAGGACCAATCAGATGAGGCCGCTCAAGACCATGCCTGTTCATGACTGAAATGATGTGGCCCCTCCCCTGTTGCCTAGACAACGTGAAATGTGTAATGAGATGTGTAAAAGGCCCAAAGAATGTTCTCAATAAGGAAACAAAATTGGCTGATCAATCACCATAGAAACCATACACACGCTTTTTGTCCTGACACACTGTAGAACACAAATGCAATTGTACTCTGTTAATTGAGTTGTCTCAAATGTAAAAAAAAAAGAAGAAGAAGAAATGTAATAAGTCATTCTAACTCAATTAAAATGAGTAAAAGAGTTTGATTTACAAGTTAAAGCCCAGCGAATGTTTGAACAGATAAAGCTGTCGACTGTGTCTTGAATTATTTTATTTTATGACAGAAGGCAGCACGTACTCATTCTTACCAGCATAACATTATATCAGTCATATTTATCATACTCTTTATAACCTGAGGGATTTCATGTTGTTGCAAAGGAGCATAACACTATATTTCACACGAGTGTGGGATGAGTTTTAAAGTTCATTCTGACAAGACAGTTTTGTTTATTTATATGCACATGTTGGAGACTCCTCAAAACCGCAAAAAAAAAAAGACAATTTGCATTTTAAAGCTGTTGGCCATAAAAAAATTAAAAGCAGACCCGCTTTAATATTAACAGTGATATTTTTAAGTGTACATGTAAATATGAATGTGAGGTTAAAAGCTCTTGGAAATTGACACTGATCTGGTTTGTTGGCTGGTTGAAGTCCGTGGGTTGTTGCGTTGGCGCTGAGCTAGTGCCACTGGTGCCCAATTAAGGCCTCTCAGATCTCCTCTCCTCTCCTCTTGCTCTTCACGACTGAGCGCTTCAGCCCCATAACCTGAGCGTACAGAGCAGGTAAACCCCATATTAGACATGCACAATGCACACTGTATCTGCCTGCATACAGTGCATCAGAAATCCAGGCTAGTTATTACTGTCTCAGTTCTGGCTGCTTCATAATGACGGTATATAACCCCTTTGAGATCGAGGGTGACATTTTTAAGTCTTCCCCAAAAAGAATAAAATATAAACTTCCTAAAAAAAATTTAATTGCATAAAAGCTTGCAGATATGGTCAAGAGGTTCAGCTGTTGACCAAATGTCTGAATGGGAAGAAATGTGATCTTAGTGACAGGGTGGTTTGAATATCTCAGAAACTGCTGATCTCCTGGGATTTTCATGCACAGAAGTCTCTAGAGTTTGCAGAGAATGGTGCGAAAAACAAAAAACATCCAGTTAGCAGCAGTTCTGTGGGCAGAAATGCCTTGCTACAGAGAGAGGTCCGAGGAGAATGGTTTTTAACTCTGAGGAAGATGTTTGATGTGGAAACGTCAGTCTCACATTAAACAGAGTGCATTTCTCTGAGCCTAGTGTGCTCCACTGTCTCCTATTTCAGACTGGTCCCTGTGATATGGTCCGGGTAAGGGGTCTCGTGTCATCATACAGGACATGCGATTGCTTTGTGAAATATATAAATATCAGCAGAGTACCTGGTAGAAATATGATCAGAGAACTGAAAGGGCTAAATAAAATCATTTTCCTTTTTTTGAAGATGCAACCAATTAAGTTTGATGCCCATGGTCTGTTTTATTTTAATCTTCTGAGGGCACCTCAAGACTATTTATTTATTTCTGTATGAATTTAATATTTTTTCTTTTTTGAAGGTAAAATTCCTTCCTTTTTTACCAGATGTGAAATGAGTAATATGCATTGTTTAATTAATTATCAGTTCTGATCTCTTGTAGCTTGATCATTTTAACCAAAGGCATTGTGCTGAAAGTGCTGTGTGCTCTTGTTTGTTTCGCTCTCTCCAGAGATCACATACAGCTGGGTGTTTAACGAGTTCCCCTCGTTCGTGGTTGAAGACAGCAGGCGCTTCATCTCCCAGGAGACGGGGAACCTGTACATCTCCAAGGTGCAGCCGTCAGACGTGGGCAGCTACATCTGCCTGGTGAAGAACCCGGTGACCAACGCCCGGGTGCTCAGCCTGCCCACACCGCTGACTCTGAACACAGACGGTGAGCCTCTACCCTTCTGCCCACACCACACACTCTGAACACAGACGGTGAGCCTCTACCCTTCTGCCCACACCGCTGACTCTGAACACAGACGGTGAGCCTCTACCCTTCTGCCCACATCGTACACTCTGAACACAGACGGTGAGCCTCTACCCTTCTGCCCACATCATACACTCTGAACACAGACGGTGAGCCTCTACCTTTCTGCCCACACCACACACTATGAACACAGACGGTGAGCCTCTACCTTTCTGCCCACACCACACACTCTGAACACAGACGGTGAGTCTCTACCTTTCTACCTTTCTGCCCACACCACACACTCTGAACACAGACGGTGAGTCTCTACCTTTCTACCTTTCTGCCCACACCACACACTCTGAACACAGACGGTGAGTCTCTACCTTTCTGCATGTCAGCCCACACCACTGACTCTGAACACAGTCGGTGAGTCTCTACCTTTCTGCCCACACCACACACTCTGAACACAGACGGTGAGTCTCTACCTTTCTGCATGTCTGCCCACACCACACACTCTGAACACAGACGGTGAGCCTCTACCTTTCTGCCCATACCACACACTCTGAACACAGATGGTGAGCCTCTACCTTTCTACCTTTCTGCCTACACCACACACTCTGAACACAGACGGTGAGCCTCTACCCTTCTGCATCTCTGCTCACACCACACACTCTGAACACAGACGGTGAGTCTCTACCTTTCTGCATCTCTGCCCTGCTATTGTACCGAGCGGAATACTTGAATGTTTCCAGCTTTGCATTTAGAATGCACTCTTATCCAAACAACCTTTTTTATTGAATATATGAAAGATATTTATGCAGCTGTATATATACTGGAGCAGTTCAGTTTAAGGGCCCTGCTCGAAGGTGCACAGGCAGTGTCACAGCTGGGGAATCAACTTAATAATAATAATAGCAATAATAATAATAATAATAATAATAATCATATTTAGGCCTATACCATATATTATAATAGGCTCAGGTGTATGACTGGGTTCTGGAAGCCCACCATAGCCACAGTAAGATCAGTACAGCCGTTGGGCCCCTTGAGCGAGGACCGTAACTCAAGCTTGCTCCAGGGGGCGATTGGCCCCTGCTTAGTCTAATCAACTGTAAGTGGCTTCGGATAAGAGCATCAGCTAAATAACTGTAATGTGAGTGTATTCGGTCCCGTGGAGTGGCTTTGTCTGTAGCAGCAGTCGCTCTGAGTACACACGGTGTTCTACAGTTGGTTATCCGTCCCTGGAGAATCACCAGCCGCCTACAAGTTCCCCGTCATAGCGGCCTCGTTCTCATTGCGAAAAATAATCAGCGTCCCCTGGGCGACTTTACGAGAGGATGATGCACAGTGTCGTTAGTGCGCTGTGCACATGTAGGCTGTTGCGTATTTAATCTTTCCTCTGAGAATTCACACTGCTCTTAACAGCACATAGCGCTCTGGGGCCTGCTACAGGAAAATGCTCATAATTAAAATTAGCCAAAGAACAAAACTCCCGCAAGTGTCTTAATACTTTATGCACAGTGATAAGTTTATAATCTTTGTGGAACACACCCTGACATCTCAAGGTGGAAGATGGGGCCTGTTGATTTCGCCTCCGGGCAAAAAGTTGAGGGTGAGATTGTAAGCGATATACTACATGTCGCGCTGAATAGATAGTGAGAAACGGCTTATCGTTCGCCACGAGTGCTTCTTCCGCTCACAACGCTGCCCGGGCTAGAGACCGGCCTTTGGGGAAATCATTTTCCGGCATAAAATTAAGGGAGTGAACGGTCCCGGCTGTAAACGGGATTACAGTCTTTGTGCCGTTCCTCAGAGGAGCCGGATCCACGCTGCGCTCTGTCTGCGCTGGTTTTCTTTTTTCCCCTTCGTCTGCCGTGGAGGGCCCCTGCCGTCTGTGCCTGCGGTGGCCTCAAACGCCTGTGGTGCCCCCCCCCCCCCAGTCGTCCTCTTGGCCTTTCGGAAGGACGTAGACCACCAGCTGGTTGCCCGCGACGACGATGACTCCGTGTACTCCGTGTACTCGCCTTATCGGAGAAATTACATCCCTGCCACTGGCTGTGTTCTCTCTCCACCCCCCCTCCTCTGCTACCCCGCAATTTGCATAACCTCTCTCCCCTTGTAAGAAGCACTCCCGGGGGACGGGACGGGCGGCGCTAACGGTGTTAGCGTAGCGATTTCTGCTCTTCCTCATTAGCAAACACGGCGAAGGGGTAAAGCTGTAGCCCACCAATCGCGCGCTATGTGAGAAAGGGAGGGGAGGGGAGAGATGGAGAGAGAGAGGTGGATTTGAAACAGTGTTTTTCCACATGTGAAGAGAATAAAGCGGGGTTTCTTCATCTTGGCAGCTTTGCTCTTTGAATTGTGTTTAAATAATTTAAATATTTTACTGAACCCTTTTTACATTTCTGCTAATCAGATCCAGCTTCACTAGCGTAATGGATAGTAGGTCTCTGTATACACTGTACGTACATGTTTGTGTAGGGCAGGTGGGGGACATGTGCATATATCACTGTATGTGTTTGTGCAGTTGTATACAGTAGTAGGGTGAATGTGCACAGTAGTTGGGTAAATGTGATTGTACTATGTGTTCATGCTGTTGTACACAGTAGTAGGGTAAATGTGATTGTATGTGTTTGTGCGGTTGTACACAGTAATAGGGTAAATGTGATTGTTTGTGTTTGCGCAGTTGTACACAGTAGTAGGATAAATCTGGTTTTCCTCTCCATCTCCATTTCCTCACCCCTTCCTGCTACACAGTCCCCAGCCGCCCCCTTTCAAAACATAACATGCCCTCGTCCCTCACCCTAATCACCCATCTCCCCCTGAGGCCCATCCTCCCAGAATCGATTCAGGACAAGGCACTGGTAGCCAGGGAGACCAGCAGTCAGAGAGAGAGAGAGAGAGAGAGAGAGAAATAGGAAGAAGGAAGGAGAGAAAGGGAGAGAGAGAGAGAGCATGATAACTGTACTGTCGATATTAATCATCTCTGAAGTTGCAGGCTACTTGTGTCAGCAAACAAGTTGAGACAACAACAAATCACTGCTGTGTTTTTTATCTTGTAAGACCGGGCCCGGTCCATGACCTCTCATGTTAGTGGCCGTTCTCTGTTCTTTGGAAATAAAACTTCAAAACCTTTACTGAGAACATATCGCCATTAACAATGGTTTTAAATGGGAGCAAAATAAAAAACCTAATTAAGTTTTAAAAGAGCATTACCTGGCCCAGTAGGTACTCATGTATTGTGCTAATGTTAAACTGGCCTGGGTCCCAAACTACACTGCAGTGGTCAGACTAATAAAACTGCTTTTATCTGCTCAAGTGGACTTATTTTTCTTTCAAAACATTTTGGTCACCTGTGCATCATTTCAGGATTGCTTTCACTGTGTTGTTGCATTAGCTTCAGCCACTTTATGGGCTTGGCTTCACTGTGTTGTTGCATTAGTTTCAGCCACTTTATGGGCTTGGCTTCACTGTGTTGTTGCATTAGCTTCAGCCTCTTTATGGGCTTGGCTTCACTGTGTTGGTGCATTGGCTTCAGCCTCTTTATGGGCTTGGCTTCCTTGTGTTGCATTAGCTTCAGAGGCTCACGCTAATGCTACAACACATCAGAACATAAAGAGATGATGCTTTGCCGTGCTGTGCAGGCCAGATTGTGTCAGCTGTGCCAGACTCAGTACACCTGTGCTGTGAACACACCTGCAGGCAGACGGTCCTGGATCCAGGCCCGGCCCGGCCCAGCCCGTCTGCTCGCCGGGCACCCGGGACCGTAGTGTGCCAGACTCTGTCCGATCGGCCATGACACCGGGGCTGCTTTCCTCCATTTTGTTTCCTTTTTTTGATAGAGGAGCCGTGATCTAATGGAAAACCCTACAAAGCACTCTCACCCCCGCTGCGTGTCGTACCACAGGTGACCGCGGTCCGCATTGAGATGCGTGAACACCAACCCGGCCCCCCGAAAACCCGTGAACCGAAGCTGCCCTCCCGCTGCATTCTGGGAGAAACAAATGGAATGCTTCCCTCTAGGGCTACGGTGCAGGTTTAGATGCTGCCAGTCCTATCCTGTAAAAGTGTATCTGTCCCTTTAGGCAGACGGTTCCCATCTCCTCCTGAAATTACGCCATTAAAGTCTCCTACATCCTAAACCATTCGGACTGAAGGGCACACAGGTTCACATTAGACGGACATACAGATTTATCTCCGATTTCAGCCTATGAATGTATAATTTTACCACAACGGGTTGCATTTGTAGCACTGATGGGTTTTTAGAGGTAAGATGCTTGCTCACCAAATGGGTCCCAAACCATGGAAATAAGATCTAGTTGCAGGCGGTGAGTCTATAGCATGGCCATTAAAAGCCCTGCAGAAATGTGTGCTGACTTGAGTAGACCCATCCTTTCTCTCTCTGGTGTGTTACGCTCTCTGACTCACTGTACGTTTGGAGAGTACATGTTGGAATCCAACCTTTCGCCTAGTGATTTAAAATATGAAATAGATGAGTGGATTCAGTTTGTAGCATCCTCACTTTAAACAAGAAAAAGAAACAGAAGTATACTTTGTGCCTACATTATCAGTCACCTTTGAAGCCGAAATAAGCATCAAAGCAATCCAAAGAGAATGCAGCAACGCAGAATGCAGGCTAACCAGGTGTACGATGTTGCTACTGGCAATACAAATGTGTGCTTGAGTTTTCTTTTAGCACAACTTCTATCAGCTTTTAAAATATAAACTGAGACGAGGAGGTGATATACTGCAAATTAGTTTTATAGTACGTGTTTCTCCAGAGCCACAGATGTATCAGTGACAGTCACACTTGAGCAGGGAGATTGAAATTGAAATTTGTTTGGGATAATGTAATTGACGCTGTTGCGTAGACGTTTCGGAATGTGAGATTGCCTCCTTTACGGGAGCCTCTCTCCCCTATGCCGAGTGAAAGGACGGCGTTTGCGTTGAGAATGGGACGGCGGTAAAGCCTAAAAAACTAGCGGGAGCATCTTAATTTAATCTTCTCCAGAACACTTGTCTTCTCAGGGTCATGCTGTTTTATATATCGGATACATAAAATAAGCTGAAGATAAATGCAACCTCTCTCTCACCATCTGCTACTTTAATTTATGCATTTGACAAAAACAATTTCATATTCACCTTTTTTGCTGAACACAAACTCTGCATGGCTCTATATAAAGCAAATGAGATGTATTCTTAATTCAACATTCTCCGTATTTTTGAAGCCATTCAATAAACTGCCAGAGAATACTTGTCTGTTGGAGCATTTACCCAAATCAGTTCAGTTGTTTCAGTTCAACTGTGAGCTGAGATAAATGCATGTATTGTACTACTGTACATAATGACTTGGTTGATCATTGAACCTATGGTCACTCGGATGTTTCCACAGTTGCCATTACTATCAAGCCACTGAGCCTGGTTCTACCATTAACACAGCATTCTGTATGTGCTACATTGTAGTGTAATGTGTAATGTTCAATAGGCACTGCATGTGCTACAGTTTTTGCTGTTGCATTCAGAATTCCTGCATTCAGAAGTTGTGTGCTCACATAAAATTCAGCAGATTATTATCCTTGTAATAAAACTGGTAATAGCCATAACTGTCCTGATAATAGGCATGTAGATATATCTACTGAAGCTGAGGGAGAGGCTGAGTCGTTCCTTTTTACTGTATTTCTTCCTGGGAAATGCAAATGGACTCTTTGCCATCTGAATGGGCATATCATTTCTCTGGCAGATTGACACTGAGGGACTGAAGAAGTAACAGAGCAAAGGGAATGTGTCTTCCAGCCATAACCGGCGGAGGGGAAAATACAGCTGTGGATCACACTCTCCGCCAAGTCTAGATTTCGGCGTCAATTAGGTTTGGCGGAGCAGAGGTGTGCGTCCTTCCTCCGAAGCCTCCTCTTTCTCCCGCCCGGTTCCTGTCGCCTAATTATAAAAGACGACCGGCTTTGAGAGGAAGAGGACTTGACGCTCATTAAGGCCCCGTAGCCGCACCTCCACGCCAGCGACGGCGCGTGGCGGGGGATTAGAAGGGCCGTCTCCCGCGCGCGTTCTGGGCCCCGGCCCGGCCATCTGTCACCAGAACCGCTCCACCTGTCCTCCCCGCTCTGCGGCCGAGCTGCTCGTTATTCATCCCAAATTATCTGACCATTACAAGATGAAGGAACGAGCCGTGCCCGGAAAAAAAAGGCGTCCAGAACCCAATTAAAATGCACCGACGCGGACGCATAACTGCCAGGAATGGCGCTGAATGCTGAAGAAAAATACGAGTAAACCGTTTCAATGTTGCTTGAGTGCGGTGGTAATGTGCCGCTGCGTGTATTAAATATGTCTGTATTTTTAAACGTATTGCCGTCAAACAGATGTAGAGTTGGTAACACCGAGGAATATAACACCAAGGAGAAAGAAAATGTTGTAGCACACTCAAATCGTAGCCACACTCAAAACAATGAACCGTAGTATTTCTTAATAAAAAACTGTGGAGAGATGTTTCATGAAATATTGTTAAGTATACAGCATGTGACTTGTACAATTACTTAATCAGTTGAAGTTCGGTGGTAAATGGTAAATGGCTGGCATTTATATAGCACCTTTATCCAAAGCGCTGTACAATTGATGCATTCACCCATTCACACACACACACCCCAACGGTGATTGGCTGCCATGCAAGGCACCAACCAGCTCGTCAGGAGCATTTTTTTGTAATTTCTTTTGAGGGGTTAAGTGTTGATGGCCTGACACTCTGGACCAAAGCATTGTATAGCTGCACAATAATCCAAGCTCCTTGGTTGAAAATTGGTTTAAATTGCCACAACCAATGTTGTTTCAACTTCAGCACGTTTACAGACAAGGGGTGGGATAAACAGTGTTGTGGTTTGAGCGTGTTTGTTGCTGTAATTCCTCTCTTGACCGTTAGAAGTCCGAAATTACCTTTTCCACCTTTAATGCTGATTCATGTGACCTTATTGTAAGTGTCACCTGTTGCTGTTTAGTTAGTTGAAAGGCATTTTTGGATGGACCCTCTCGTATTCTGCCATATTCTGGCTGGCCTCTGTCTCTGTCTTTTGGCTCTGACGGCTGCTGACATTTGGAGAACTCCTGATTAACATGCCTTTCATGTGACATGAGCTAGACCGTATCATACCAGCACTCAGACAGGCACCACCTGCTCTCCGTCCTCAAAATCCCCGGGAAAGAGGAGACGCGCAATTAAGGCATGTTTCCGGAAATTAGGCGGAATACCTAACTGGCCTAATTTACAAACTCTCCAGCCTGTTTTAGCGCGTTCACCCCAGGTATACATATGCATGAGCAGATGTAAACGTGCGCGGAAAGGAAAGGCACCGTGATGTAATCCCCACATCCTCGTAGATTTTGTAGCCCGCTGCAGCTGATTAGCGAATCAGAGAAAGCAATCGCGACCTCGGATCCAAAAGCGGCGGCAATCCTGTGGTAAATCTGGCCCCGAGTGCGGATTGTTCTTTAATTTAATTATCGCCTCCCTCTAAAGGAAAATCACTTCCGAAACAGCTCCCCGGCACTCTGCACGGCTAAGAACCAGCCTGGTTTTCCCAATCAGGGATGTTTCTATGTTTATTTATTTATTTTGAGCTGGAGCTCATGCATTAGTAATGACGCAGTGGCCCTGCGGATGTGGTGTAAGGCATGGCGGGAGGGGAGGGGGGGGGGCAGCGCCGGGTAACGCGCATGTCTCTGGGCCTCCGACAGGTCCTGAGGTGTCACCGGTCAGTGAGGTGTAGCTGCCAGGTAGGGGCTGCCCGTCTTGGTCTCTGAGTACCAGAGCCAGAGGGGGGTTGTGGTGTGTGTGTGTGTGGGGGGGGGGGAAGGGGCGGTGTTTGTAGCAGAGCCAGGACTGCTTTGTGCTCTGACTTACCGCCCCACTGGCTTCTGGGTTCTTGGCAGCTCGTGCTGTGGTGAGTGAGGTTGACGCTGGTTTCTGACACAGCTGAAGAACATTCTGCCATGAAGACTCCAGAATATATTATGAGTGGATGCATTTTTTTCTTTTTGGTTTTGTTTGGTTACCTCAGTCTGTGGGGTTAAAGGCCTTGTTTTGCCAGATATTTCTTTATAAAGCATCTTTGTGACTGTGTTTCTATTGATTCATTGAGCATTTCATTGAACAGGAAGCAGAAGGCAGGAGATTTCTGAGTGATGTGATGTGAAAGACTGATATTTTAGGTTTCATGTTTAAGGGGGGGGGGGGGCAATTACTTTTCCACATGGGTGATTTGAGTGTTTGAAAACTGGTGAATTAGGAAATAGCTCCCTGACACTACATTTTGTCTAAAGATCTGTCACAATTTTGTGTGAAAAATGTGCAATGATAGAGGAAATGAGGGAGGGGGCAAATACCTCTTCACAGCCCTGTAGTGTAAGTGGAATAGAAAAGGCAGAGGAAGGCCAGGGTTGTTTTTAGCTGTTCTCCCTGGTCATGATGGTGTTTTTCTGCGTTTCTCCCCCCCGCAGGGGTAATGGGCGAATACGAGCCGAAGATTGAGGTGCACTTTCCTCCCACGGTAATGGCTGCCAAAGGAGTGACCGTCAGGCTGGAGTGCTTCGCTCTGGGAAAGTAAGAACCCAACTCGCCAGACCTGCCGCTACGCACACAGAAAGAGCCCTCTCCCCCACGCCCTCAATCCTTCTTATACTGAAGCACGCTCTCTCTCTCTCACACACACACATACACACACATACACACACACACACACTCTCTCTATCTCTCTCTCTCACACACACACACACAGACACACACACACTCTCTATCTCTATCTCTGGGAAAGTAAGAACCCAACTCGCCAGACCTGCCGCTACGCACATAGAAAGAGCCCTCTCCCCCACGCCCTCAATCCTTCTTATACTGAAACACGCTCTCTCTCTCTCTCTCTCTCACACACACACACACATACACACACACACACACTCACTCTCTCTATCTCTCTCTCTCACACACACATACACACACACACTCTCTCTATCTCTCTCTCTCACACACACATACACACACACACACTCTCTCTATCTCTCTCGCTGGGAAAGTAAGAACCCAACTCGCCAGAGCCACCGTTGCTACACACACAGAAAGAGCCCTCTCACCCACCCCCTCAATCCTTCTTACACTGAAACACGCTCCCTCTCTCCCTGTCTCTCTCTCTCTCCTTCCATCTCTCTCTGTCTCTCTCACTCTCTCTATCTCACTGACTCTTGCTCTCTCTCTCCCCCTCTCTCTTTCTCTTTCTCTGTCTCTGTCTCTCTCTTTCTCTTTCTCTGTCTGTCTCTCTTCTCTTTTTCTCTCTCTGTCACTCTCTCTTACTTGTGCTTCTTACACCCACCGTCTGGGGAACTGTAGCCAGACACAATAAAACTATTATTTTGTAACCTTGAGCTTTCTTTATGGGACGGGCATGAGCAGATGTTGGGTGAGAACTCTGGTGAAGAGTAAATAAAGGTGCCTGGGTGGTGGAGGAGAGGAATGGGCTGGAGGAGTGCTGCCCTTGGGAGCAGGGCTCTCCGTTAATGGCGTTGTGGAGAGAGAGGGACGCTCGCCCGCCAGGGTCACTCTGCCGCTCTAAATCTCTGCTGGGTGCAGCTCTGGTCAGGGCTTTCTGCTGCTTTCCCAGACATTAACTCGGCCGTCTCCACTTTACTGTCTGGTGAGGAACGAGGCACAGACAGACTTTCTGCCTGCTGTTGTTTAGGAGCAGGAGGTCCAGGGCCTTGTGATGTATGTCCTGTGTGTCTAGCATTCATTTTAGAAACCTATGTGTGTACATATTTCCTAATTGATAATATTCGGTACCATTACAATAACAAACAATATTACCCATAGTGCAGTATTACCTATACTGTAAAGTGGCTTCCATCTTCAAATCTACTGTATGTAAATTGATGTTAATCTGCTATTGGCAGTTATTTATTATAATGATAATCATTTGTCATGTTTTGGATACACAGTAATCTGAAACTTTTAACACTCCTGTTAGTCCTGTGCAGTGTACCAGGGGGATTGTACAGTGAAGGGTCATATTGAAGGGTCACACCCCTTTGGAATGTTTAAAGTTCAATGTTCTAGAGCTCCGTTGTTCACCAGCAGTGATTAGAGTGTTCACCAGCATTAGAGTGTTCGGCCAAGAACATTCTAATCTCATATTAGTGATCTCACACTTTACAGGATTAAATGTATGGACTTGTTAAGGCATACACGGTATACTCCCTTTATGAAGTTTTTTATCTTCATGTACCTTTATTAAGTATAATGGCAGTGTTTTTGTTCCCAGGCTTTATTTAATTTAGCCTGATTTATGTTTTCAGTCTCAATTTCACTCAATTGCCTTCACAGGTAGATGCAGGTGTATAAATGCTTGTGTCTCTTTTCTGGCTTTGCATAAATATTTTTGTGGGGAAAAAAGAAGGGATCCTGCATTTCTAATCGCAGCCCTGCCTCATCCCAGCTTAATTACCCCCCCTTCTTTTTTTCCAAACAGATGAATTATTCAGTAATCGCACTCATCTTAAGTGCAAATAGCGCTCTAATCTGAGGAATTCTAAGGACCCTGTAATTGTTTACAGTGCCTTCTTCGGGAATTGGCTGTGAGCGAAAGTCATTTACAATTAATTACGCACATTAGAATAATAAGTAATTACTTAAACCTATAGACATTGCTCTGCATATTTATCCATTCCCTTATTCAATTAGGAAGCAGGGGGACGTGTCTGATTCTCTGCCCCCTCAGGCCCGTTCTCTCTCCCCCTGCTGGTAAATTTGGGGTGGGCGTGTAATCGGACGCTGTTCCCGCCCGGGTGTTTTTACTTACAAACGAGCCGCTTATTACTGTCCCTCGTTACGCCGTGTCAGCCTCCCCCCGGAGCCGTGGGATTGGGTCTCATTCTCCTCCTGCCAATCAGCGTGAGTGACTCACCGCACGCGCTCAGAAGCAGGCCGGCCACCGGCTCTGTGTGCGCGGAGAGAATCGCCAGCGTCTTCATCACCCCTCATCCTCCCCCCCATTACCTCCCTCCCCCCACCCCTCACCTCACCCCCAGTCATCCTCATCCTCCCCCCCATTACCTCCCTCCCCCCACCCCTCACCTCACCCCCAGTCATCCTCATCCTCCCCCCCATTACCTCCCTCCCCCCACCCCTCACCTCACCCCCAGTCATCCTCATCCTCCCCCCCATTACCTCCCTCCCCCCACCCCTCACCTCACCCCCAGTCATCCTCATCCTCCCCCCCATTACCTCCCTCCCCCCACCCCTCACCCCCAGTCATCCTCATCCTCCCGCCCCCCCGATACCACCCCCCCCTCCCGATTCCTCACCTCACCCCCATTCATCCTCAACCTCCCGCCCCCCTGATACCACCCCCCTCCCGATTCTTCACCTCACCCCCATTCATCCTCAACCTCCCGCCCCCCTGATACCACCCCCCTCCCGATTCTTCACCTCACCCCCATTCATCCTCATCCTCCCGCCCCCCCGATACCACCCCCCTCCCGATTCTTCACCCCACCCCTCTGATACCCCCCCCGATTCTTCACCTCATTCTTCACCCCCATTCATCCTCATTGCCAGCTCTTCCTCCACTTCTCTAACCCAAAGGGAGATTTTTGATGTTAGAAAAACGCTGTGACCAATGATAGCTACACCCCCATTACCACCCCCCCCCCCTCCCGATTCATCACCTCAGCCCCCATTCATCCTCAGGACCGGAGGAGACGGGCTGAATGAGAGCAGTGAGCTTTCATTAAACACAATCCAATTTGAACGACGGCCGCTGCCATCGACACAATTTATTCCCCCGTTTTTTATTTATTCAAGGGTTTTATAGCCCGGGCTGTGGCCTGCTGCTGCTATAACAAATATACAGAGAGAACAGATTCATATGATCGAATGTGTTTACGTTTACTGTGTCATCCCCTGTCCACTGTCCCACCTGTTCCTCACTGAGGATGAGGCAGGCGATTGATTCTATGAGCTGAAATTAATTTAATCTGTCAAACAGTTTATGTTTTACACATTATGATGTTCTTATCCCGCACGTGTGCACGGAAGCCATGTTTGTCTGAAGGGGGTGTTAGCCTAGCCTAGCTAGTGTTACTCGAGGGGCGGATGATGGTCGCTGTTGTGTGATCAGATGCAGGCAATCTAGGTCTTCTGAAACTCTCTCATTCCAAGCACACATACACACACACGCACTCAGTCACTCACACACAGTCACACACAGACACACACACATACACACACAGTCACTCACAGTCACACCGTTACACACACACACACACACACACACACACACACATATGCTCACACAGTCACACACATTCACATACACATACACACACACACACAATTGCTTTCACTTTGCATAAAAGGGTCAGCTAAATAACACATTATTATTATTTGATACCTGAGCAGACCATTGGTAAGTCCAAGTGCTGGAACAGTGCCTTAGCACGATGAGCCTTTACACATATGTCATTGGCGGGAACTGCATGTACTACCACCCCCCACCCCTACTGCATGTACTACCACCCCCCAAACCGCATCAGCTACAGCAAACACACACTCCTTACTGTGTGAGCGTGGGATGTGTGAGTCTCACTGAAATTACTGAGGAAAATACACCAAGTGGGCGGATGGAAAGGACTGAACGTTTCTTTAATTTACGGCACTGACATTCAGGGTTGACACTGTTTCTGTAATGATCGCCAATGCTGCGCTGAAAGAGTTCCTCCAGAGGAGGAATCGGCCTTCCCACGAGGCAAACTTTCAAGTTCAGAGAGAAGACGTGAAAAAGGCAACCGCTCGGCACCGCCAAATCGGTAATTGATGCCAAATTGGCAGTTTGCTGTTCTGTGATTATGTGAACCGTGGCCTGTTATGTTAACTTTTTATTTATTTTTGTATTTCTAATGGAAGGAGAAGGTTGAGCTCCTGAAGTGTGTGCGGGGTGGTCATGACGTGGGAGTTTTAGGGCCGTAGTAGGGCCCTCGGGCGACAGGCTACGCTTTGATGCATTTCACAAAACTATTTTACATTAAATGTTTACCGGATGCCTTTTGTAACACTGCCAGTACTATTCAGGTAGCGTGCTGCTGAGGCGGTCGCGGGGAAATCAAAGAACGCATTCAAGTTTGTGTTTATCGCACCTCTCCATATTTTGCGAGGCTAGGCTAAGTGCATGCAACAGGGGCATTTTCTCAGCGTGTCAACCCCAGCCAAAAAACAGCAGTCTCCGCGGCAACGGGGGCAGAAGCTTATGTAAGGGTGTGGGATATAACAAGTTTGGATAGAACTACGATGCATTCACCGGGTTGTGTCAAAGTTCTTATCACCTCTAAACTGCAGTTTTCTGGCTACGCTGTACATGGATTAGGGGCGTGTGTCACAAAGCAGGATTACTGAGTTAGCTGAATATGTTCACAGCGTAAAACTTGGAATCCTTCATTGACTGAGGTAAATACAGCAGTCCCCGGGTCTCCATACAGCTGTATCCTAAGTCGACGCAGTGTGCGCTATTGTTGCACTTTAACTAGGTGATTGATTGAACGTGTTGTTTTTCAAATACCCAAGTTGTGTTAGACAGGGCCGGGCCAGACAGACACGAGAGTGGCCCAGAGCAGCCCTGTGCTGGGTGTCAAGTGGCATTCAGAGCAAATTGATCGTTGCCATAACCTCATCAATCCTGAGCCAGATTAAATAAGGCCGGCTCCGTTCCCTGGCTGCTGGCGAGCCGAGCGGATGACTGACATTAATTGTGGTTCTCCTCTCCCTGCCACCCCAGGGCGAGTGGGTGTTCAGGCTGGCTCTTAGTCATGTTTCGCTGGGCTCTCTGATCTATCCGCCGGGGAAGACTTGCGCTTTGTTTATAATTCGCTTCATTTGAAAACGGTAGGGTTTAATTAAACAAACATACCACGCAGGGCCACGACAGTGTGGCGTTAGCGCTGAGGGCAGAACGAATAGATGTTTCTCTTTTAATGGTCACGATCTTGCCTCACCCCACGTCTGTTGCCTTTTTCCAAGGTTCTAAATGCATTTCCTGAGTACACACGGCCATCTTGTCTTCGTGTCGCACCTTCGGGGCAGCTGATGTCTCTACAGATGTGGTGTGTGAGGCACTGAGGCGCTAGTACAAGCGTAGCGATGCTCAGCGCTAAGTGAGACTGCCTCGGGGCAGCTGATGTATCCACAGATGTGGTGTGTAAGGGACTGAGGTGCTAGCACAAGCGTAGCGATGCTCACCGCTAAGGGAGACTGCTACAGGTGCTGATGTCATAGCCATAGCTTATGTATCCACAGATGTGGTGTGTAAGGGACTGAGGTGCTAGCACAAGCGTAGCGATGCTCACCTCTTAGTGAGACTGCTACAGGTGCTAATGTCATAGCCATAGCTGATGTATCTCCAGATGTGGTGTGTAAGGGACTGAGGTGCTAGCACAAGCGTAGCGATGCTCACCGCTAAGGGAGGCTGCTACAGGTGCTGATGTCATAGCCATAGCTGCTTGCTGCATGTGTAATGGGAGGGGTGTGTCTTTCTGCAGGGCAGAACACAGGCCCTTAATGCTGCTGAGAATCCACTTCTTTATTTACATTCAGTGCAGTTTAATGCATAGAGACACAGGGAATGTAGAGAGAGGGGGGGAGAGAGAGACTGGGAAAGTTGGGGAAAGAGAAGAGAGGGAGAGAGAAATGAGATGGACTAAAAGTGAAAATGGAGACTGATGAAGAGAATCAGAGAGAGAAAGAGACTGAGAAAGAGAGGAAAGGAAGAATGAGGGAGAGAGAGAATGGAGTAAGGGAGCAGAAAGGAAGAGAATGAGACTGACGGAGAGGAACAGAGAGAGGGGAAGGGAAGAGATTTGGGAAGAGACTTGGAGAGAGAAAAAAGAGATGGAATATGAAAGCAAAAAAGACAAGCGACTCAGGAAGAGAAACAGAGAGAGACGAAGGAAGGGAGAGGGGGTGAGAGAAACAATATATTCAGAGCCACTCTGTTTCACTTGATAAGGGTAGAGAGCTGAATCAAAAGTGAAAATGGCAAACCAGCATCTTTGCCAAAAAGGTCATCTTTAATGTCAGTTATATATGAGAAAGAGGTCAAGAAATGTCTTCAAAACTGTAGATCGATAATTCACACATTTTTTCTCAACTTGTTGCAACTTTATTACAGAGGAAAAAGCCAGCTGCCTCCATAAATGTCCTAGAGCACTAGAGCAGAGCTGCACAATCCTGTTCCTGGAGATCTACTTGTACTGTAGGTTTTCACTCCAACCCTAAGAAAGCACAACTCATTCAACTGCTAGAGCACGGCTGCCCAATCCTGTTCCTGGAGATCTACCATATTGTAGGCTTTCACTTAAACCCTAATTTGTTGGTGTTGCTGGTGACATGAATAAATAGAATATTTAGTCTAGTGGTTAAGGTACATGACTGGGACCCGCAGGGTTAGTAGATCAAGCCCCAGTGTAGCCACGATAAGATCTGCACAGCTGTTGGGCCCTTGAGCAAGACCCTTAACCCCACATTGCTCCAGGGGGATTATCTCCTGCTTAATCAACTGCAAGTCGTTTTGGATAAAAACATCAGAAAAATAACTCATGTAATGTAATGTAATGTATACTTGGAGACGGTGTAGAAGTGTTATCTGGTGTTGTGGAGAGCACTGAATTCTGCAGTATGAGCTGTGTGAATCTCCAGCACATTCACATTGAGGATGAACAGTCTGGTAGAAAGCAGCACACCGGTGCCCTTGGTGACTGGCAGACTAGTGATGTCACGGTGAGAGGGGGATTTGCAAATAGCAATTTAATCTCCCCTGCATGACTGATGTGTGAGTGATGGGCTGGGATCCTCCTGGTGTCACATCTCCATCTTCAGGAAATCAGCCAGTGATAGCGGTCACACTCAGGGCAAACTGCTGATAGCATCTGCACAGGAAGAGGTGTGCCAACATTAACCACTAAACACACACCCTCTTATACACACTCTCTCTTACACTCACAGGCAATCACACACTCAAACACAATCACACACACACACTCACTCACACTCAATCAGGCATATACATATACAATCACACACACACACACTCACACTCAATCACGCACACACATACACAAACACACACACTCACACTCAATCACGCACACACATACACAAACACACACACTCACACTCAATCACGCACACACATACACTCACTCTCTTACACACAAACTCTCTCTGACCCAAATTCACATACAAACACTCATTCTCACACACATATACAAACACACACACACATACATTCATACATATATACACACACTCATACACAATCCCACAAACTCACTATTTCACACACACGCATACACACACCCTCTCTCTAACATACATAATCCCACAGACTCTTACACACATATACAAACACAGACACACACACACACACACACGCACGCACACACTCCCACACATTCATATGTATATATATATATATATATATATATATACATACTCATACGCAATCTCACAAATGCACTATTTCGCACACACACACACCCTCATTCACACACACACATACGCACACACACACACACACTCTATCTAACATACATAATCCCTCACACTCTTACACACACACACACACACACACACACTCTATCTAACATACATAATCCCACACACTCTTACACACATATACAAACACACACACACACACACACACTATCCTCACACACGCACACACACACACTGTCCTCACACACGCTCACTGAATAGCGCGGAATTGCAGCGGCACCTCGCTCCGAGACGAACGTCGGTACAGAAAGGCTCATCCGTGTCAGCTTTAGCGCACAATCCCCTTCCCGCTAAAGGAATTGTGTAATTGCGGGAGCTAATCCGCATTCCATGCTGTGTCACACAGTTGGACGTCTTTCTCTTTTACCATCTGATGCAGGAGAAATTCCTAATCCGGATTCCCGTGGGCCAGGTTTCACAAAGGCACGGGCGACGGAGCGAAGGCCTTTCTGTGGCACTGGCAGAGTGACATTAAGACCTCTCTGAGCTTATCGCAGGGATGCAGACGCACAATGAGACCGTCCACATAGGGCTCTTTCCAAGGATATACTGTGTCATTCCGGGAAGAGATTGTGGCACGTGATAGCTCCGGAAGCCTTTCCGCGGAATGTGTGTATGGAGCGGGGAGCGATGCAGGCCCTGTGTGTGTGTGTGTGTGAGTGTGTGTGAGAGAGTGTGAGTGTGAGAGAGTGTGTGTGTGTGTTTCTGTGAGTGTGTGTGTGTGTGTGTGTGTTTCTGTGTTTCTGTGTGTGTGTGTGTGTGTGTGTGTGAGAGAGTGTGTGTGTGTATGTATGTGTGTGTGTGTGTGAGTGTGTATGTGTGTGTGAGTTGTGTGAGTGTGTGTGTGTGTGTGTGAGTGTGTATGTGTGTGTGTGAGTGTGTGTTTCTGTGAGTGTGTGAGTGTGTGTTTCTGTGACTGTGAGTGTGTGTTTCTGTGACTGTGTGTGTGTGTGTGTGTGTGTGTGTGTGTGAGTTTGTATGTGTGTGTGTGTGTGTGTGTGAGTGTATGTGTGTGTGTGTGTGTGTGTGTGAGTGTGTATGTGTGTGTGTGAGTGTGTATGTGTGTGTGTGAGTGTGTGTGTGTCTCACCATGCTCACCTCCTCTCTCCTCCACAGCCCTGTCCCCACCATCACCTGGAGGAAACTCAACGGGAACATCCCGAAAAAAGCCCGGCTGCGTAAGTCCCAGGCCGTCCTGGAGATTCCCAACATCCAGCTGGAAGATTCCGGGAGCTACGAGTGCAAAGCGGAGAATCCCAGAGGCGGGAACGCTTTCCGGGGACAGCTGCAGGTCTACAGTGAGTTTGGGAATGTGGGGGTTTCTGTTTCATAAGTGAAGGGTTTAATCACTGTTTTCCACATCTTTGACTCAGGATTTAATTAAAGTGTTACGTTTATTTATTACTTTTTTTATTTCGGTTTTTTTTCTTAGCAAACAGCGAGGTTCGATCAAGGTTTGGCGAGTTCGATCATTCAAAAAGTAATGAAAGAGAAGGTGTTTTATTGAAAAGCAATGCTGCCCTTTATTTGAAAATCTAAGTTAAGGAATAATGTTGTTAGACCATGGACCAAGTTTCAAAGTTGCGTCAATCCAATTTTACCTGGCCTTTGTGCCACTTATCTATCTTACAAACATGTTTCTTGCTCAATGCTTGTGTCAGGCAGTTTGCCTGTAAAATAATATTGAATATTAAAGTCATTTACAATAAAGTAACCAAACGTTTGGAGCAAATTTCTGCATTTGAGTGTATTTGCTCCAACCACGTACAACCCCACCTGATGTCACTAATATCCTCACTTCCTGGACCAAGCAGGTAAAATAATAAGTGAAATCAAGTGGGAAAGTGCACGGTTGGAGCAAATACCTGCAGAGCCGGTGGCCCTGAGGACCTGGAGTTGAGTAAGGTCTGTATATATACAGCAGTGGGCTGACTCTATGCGGGTGTGGGCTAGGTGAGCCCTCGTTAGGAGCTCTTCAGGGGATCTACACTGCTGCTGGAGGGGCGGGGTGGTGGATGAAGGGCAGAGATTTCGTGCCCCTGTGCGTTGACGGGGGCACTTTGCGGTGAAAGAGACGTTTAATCCTGGCATCTCCTGGGCTCCGGGCCCGGCCCTCCGTTCCCGTAGCGACAGACACATCAATCCCGCCCTCGCCCATCCCAGCGCCCTCACAGCGACGCCTCCTCTGTGCCGCGGGCTCGCTGCGTGACTGAGTGATCACTGTCAGAGGACGTCCTGTTTCTCCAGAGACGGGTCCCACACGCACACTCACATACACACACACCCCGCACACACACACACACCCCGCACACAAACACCCCACACACACACTCACATACACACACACACACCCCGCACACAAACACCCTGCACACACACTCACATACACACACACACACCCCTCACACAAACACCCCGCACACACACTCACATACACACACACACACCCCGCACACAAACACCCCACACACACACACTCACATACACACACACACACCCCTCACACACACCCCGCACGCACACTCACATACACACACACCCCGCACACAAACACCCCACACACACACTCACATACACACACACACACACACACACCCCACGCACAAACACCCCATACACACACACTCACATACACACACACTCGCACGCACACACACACACCCCGCACACAAAGACCCCACACACACACTCACATACACACACACTCGCACACACACACACAAACACCCCACACACACACACTCACATACACACACACACGCACACACACACACAAACACCCCACACACACACACTCACATACACACACACTCACACGCACACACACACACCCCGCACACAAAGACCCCACACACACACTCACATACACACACACACCCCGCACACAAACACCCCACACACACACACTCACATTGACACACACACACACACACACACCCCGCACACAAACACCCCACACACACACTCACATACACACACACTCGCACACACACACACACACACACACACACTCACATACACACACACACGCACACACACACCCCACACACACACACACTCGCATACACACACACACGCTACACTGCACAAACACCCCACACACACACACACTCACATACACACACATGCACTACACTACACAAACACTACACACACACACACACACACACAACCTGCGCCCACACACACACAAACACACACGCCACACACACATACCCTGCATAAGCACACATATCACACACACACACACACCCACACACACCGTGTCCCCTCTGAAGAGCATTCAGTGCCTGTCCCGTTCCCCCTCTCAGATTTAAAGCAGCAGAGTTGGTGGCACTGTGTCCCGTGGGGGGAGGGGGCGTATTTTAACTGTGCGCCGGGCCCCCCCGCGGGGTGTTTTATGACCACAGAGCGGGACGTAACTCTTCCTCCCATAAGACCCACTGTTCCTCTATCCTCGACTAAACCCAGCACAGCGCAATGAATTATACAAAACGCAAAACTCGCCATGCCTTAGGGCTCCGTTCCCCTGCTGAACTGACCTAACTGTCTGCATTCTTTTATTTATTTCATTTTCCTAATCCACTGCAACTCCTAACCAAGCCATATAATCTTATATAAATAAAATCAATTGTATGAATAGAGAATAGCATCGGACAATAACAAACATATTCAGTGCTTCCTGTTTTCCTGATAATCAATTGATTTGAAAAGGATTGAATAGTTCAATAAATGTATGAATAATAAAATAAACATTTTTATAGATTTAATGCATTCATACATATACATTCCCCCCACGCATTCCCCAGGGAAGAGTACAGAGTCACAGTCTCTGCAAGTTGTGTGTTTTTATTTCAATTAATTGTTGGCCTTGGAATGTAAACTTTAATAATAAATGTAAACATGCTGAACAATCTCCTTCCCTAAACTTGCCAACGAATCCCCTTCCATAAAACCTACTGACCAATCATGTTTGGTCAACCTTCCGACCTATCCCCTTCAGTAAATGTACCAACCAATCCCCTTACCTTTAAGGCCCTTTAAGTTTGTCTCCTGGCACCTCCTCCTGTTTCCCACATATATCCTTGTCCCTTACGAGAGACTATAGGGCTCATTCCTATCCCTTATTTTTCTCCACTTTCCTTTCCTTGCTTCTGACTCGAAAATTGATCAAGGTCCGCCATCTTAAAGGACGTTCCAACCCCTTAAATATCCCTTAAAAGCAGTCCCAATCTAAGAGTAAGGGAACGTGAGGACCTTTCCTTTGAGTAAGGGAACATGAGGAACTTTCCTTTGAGTAAGGGAACATGAGGAACTTTCCTTTGAGTAAGGGAACATGAGGAACTTTCCTTTGAGTAAGGGAACATGAGGAACTTTCCTTTGAGTAAGGGAACATGAGGAACTTTCCTTTGAGTAAGGGAACATGAGGAACCTTCTTTTGAGCATGGGAACATGTGGAACTTTCCTTTGAGTAAGGTGTAGGGGAATTCGCACGGGACTCCAAATTATGTAGGGTCCTCGCACGGGCCGCCAAATAACGCAGGGATTTTACTCTCTACGAAACCGGGGCGCCAGTTAAACGTTGTGTAGCAGTATAACTGCAAAAAGTAATCAGTCTCATAAAATTACTATTATCAGGAATATCTAACCACAAATTTAGTATTTTAATTAATAATTAAAATAACCAATACTAATGATTAAACATACCGATAACCTGAAGGTTGGAAGTTCTTCGAAAGACTGCTTTAACTCGGCTCTCATGTCTATGCGATTCCAAAACGGACACCGGGGTTTAATAAAATATATTTATTAAACAAACATACAAACACATAACAGATAAACTAACGGGAAGTTAGTAAGGAAATTTAGTTTGGTATGTGTGTGTGCGTGTGTGTGGCGCGCGCAAGCGCGCGTGTCGCTAGAGTTCTGGGTGTGGTAATGAGTTAGAGTTAGCTGTGAGAAGGGACTACTTGCGTAGTTTTACTCTATATATGCGCAAAAGACGGCGAATCAATTCACGTACATATATATGTAGCTAACCAAACACATTACAATGGTTGGATGGTAAATATTGAAACACAGATTCACAAAAACAGTTAAGACTAAACTAAACACTGGCTATGCCTGAATGTTTGTTTTCTTACTGAGTCCATACGCATTGCTGGATCCAAAAGACATGCTGTCCTTGTAGAAGCGGCGATGGTGCTGTGAATGGTGTCCGGGAGAGATGCGCAGGCTGGGGTGTTCCCGTCTTAGCAGCGCGTTGTCGTCTGATCCGCTGGTCCTTTTCCAGGTGTAAAAGTTCGTTGCTGTTTCGTTGTTGGGCTTTATTGGGGTAAACTGATGTAGCGTTCCGCGTACAACAATTTCCACTCACTATAGGCCACGTAGTTACCGCGAGGTAACTGGGTGCGTCCGTAGGCCTGGTAGTGCGCTGTGCAGCCTTCAGCCTCTGTCCGAGTCTCGGAGCAGATGAGCTGAAGCGACTGGCCAAAAAGGGTGCGTCGAAGAGAAGAAGCAGAAGAAGAAGCAGAAGAGCCAGAAGAGAAATCCCAAGAACGTGTCTTGCTCTTATACGGGACCGTTTATTGCTCCCGCCATTACGGGATTGGCTGAACCAAGTTAGACGTCATTCGTGGTGGACGTCGCAGAATTTTCCTGTGGGAATGTGGAAGTTGTAGTCCCTACATCCCCCCTGTGGTCTCAGGATGCGGCTGAAGCCAGTGTTCCTCGAGAGCACAAAAGTCAGTTCACAGTCCACAGGTCAAGTACATTGGGTCGGTAACACAGTTCACAATTGACTGACAAACATCCAGGCATTTATCAACAATTAACTAAACTGGTCTAAAACACATGATACAAACAATGTGAAACACTAAGGTCGAACAGTGAATACATTGTCACAAAACATGAGAAACCTTGGTGAAAGGGTTAGTCGTTTTGTTAGTTCAGGTGTTTTGTTAGTTATTGGATGGTGTCCAGCCAACCTTATGGCTGTGTAATCAGGAAGGAAATGGAGAGGTGGTCTCATTTCTAAATGATGTGGTAAGCTCACAAGTGGTTTTGTCTTGCTTGGGGAAGAGGTGGAGTAAGGCACACTGGGGTGTGGCAATATACTTGTAAAGATTACACTGTAGCTTCTACATGCAATACTTTACGATGGTGCAGTAGGTGTAGAATGACGCAATGAACGTTTACGAGTTATAACAGGTGTCGGATTTAACTCTACAGTACCTACTTACGATCTGCGTTTGCTGCTGCTACATGCAAATCTAAGTGGCTGCTATAAACTACCAGTTTATTTTGCCACCCCCCTTTGGTAGGAAAGGTGTGCAAAAGAAAGTGGTCAAAGCATCAGCTGGGAGTCTGCCTGTGAGGAGACCACGGCTATAGATCAGTCTTATTCAACGTCTTTTGATGGAGGTTGAACAAGACCAGATAGCTCTTTGGAGTGGTTACTCAAGGCATACACACTACTGAACAAAGGTTAGAGGCTTTAGTTGTCCTCAGAGGAACTGAAGAAGCTCTCTACAGACAAGGTATCTTCCCTATCAGAGTCATGCTGGTGACTCTGAGGCTTGGGCCTACCGGGTCGGTCTTCTCTCCAATTCCGGCTGGAATCAGAGTGTGAGAAGCGACCACGGTGGCTCTTAACCGGGAACTTACTCACATGCCGTTGTTTTGAGCCATTAGATTTTAATGGGGCAACTTGGGAAGTGCCGGCGGGCTTGGTTGGAACAACGTGCTTAGCTGTTTCCAATACCTCGTTCCTGGGCACAATCCTTAAAGTGTCCCAGACCATTTGGGCTTCATTTCTTAATTCAAGGGCTGAGTGTTGGCCCCTTGAAAACAGTGAAACATGAGTTCGGACACAGGGGTGCAGGTTGTGCACAAAAAGGGATTTGAAGGCTTGATCTTCATCAAAGCCTGGTCCGTTTCTGCCCTGGAAAAATGCATGTTTAAGTCGTTGGTAAAAGTCTTTTGGTCGTTCTGTACGGCTATGTTTAACCTCCACAGATTTGATCATGGCTGTGGCCTGATCAAACCGTGGCAGGTACTCAGCTACCAACGCTTCACAAACCTTGGGATAGCTGGAACGAACCTGTGGTGGAAGTTGTTCCATAAATGTATGGATCTCTCTGGTAGAGGTTTTCCATACAAGTCGTACCTTTTCTCGATCGGTTGCCCTGGGCAGATCCGAGAGACAGTAGTCAACTTCTCTCAAGTAACTCTGAATGTTAAATTCGGAGTCCTTGGGGTCAAATGTGTGGACATACCTCGCCATGGCCTCTAGCTCCTCAAAGCGAAGACCATGTGAAGTTGCACTAGTTTGCCTGTTTGGAGAAGGAGAGACTGAAATCACATTTGAATGTGAATGCGTTTCATGCGGAGCTCGACGTCCTCGGTTTGGTTTAGGGGGCGGAGCTACAAAACAGTCATTCTCACAATGGTTGGCAGAAGATGAATTGTCGCTGTCAGTGTACTGTACAGAGCTGTCACCTATCCTCTCAGTTATAAAGGGAAAGCTAGCGGGATTAGCGTTGCTTTTTGTGTGCCCAATTAATAACGTTAGATCTCCTCTACCGTGTCCACGGGAGGGTTCCCTGACCTCCTCATGAGAGGGGTGGGCATGGAAGGTGCAGTCCTGTACTTGCCTGACTGTTTCTCCCTTGCGGAGATGGACCACCATTGGGATGGAGTCCCCCCTTTCCCTCTCCAGGGAAGAGGTGGGCAAACCATTGCATGGGTGGTCAACAGCACTGCAATCTGAGGAGACTGACGAGTGTCCATCAGAGCAAGTTGTGGAACCGGGATCTGACAAACCCGAATCAATTTGTGACCCCCCTTCCCCTGCCTTGTGGTGTAAGGAGGAAGCAGGAGAAGCTGGAGTTGGGCAAGCCTGAGAAAGCAGGCTTACAGAAGAGAGTGGATGCAGTAGCTTGTGGCATCTACTCTTCAACTGAAATAATTCCTCTCTGTAGGAACAAAGATCTGATTCGGCTGAATGCAGATCACGCAAGTATTGTACTGCTTTCTTGCCAACAGTTTGAAGCTCAAGTAAAACACTGGTGTGTTGTCCTCTGAGGTATGCCATCTCTGAGTCTAAGTTTTTGTTGCTCTGAAGAGCAAGACTAATCTGTCTGGCAAAATTCAAGACCAGACAACTTAGAATTGGGTCTTTTGAATGGTTGGGGGAGTGACCTTTCTCGTTGATTAATGAGAACATTTCTTTCCTACAATCAGTGAGGTTCATCTGATTCAGGAAAGCTATGTAGCCAGGTGCTAAACCTTGGGCTAAAAAGGAAAGGTACTCATCAATAGATATGGGTTCCATATCTCAAGCCAAATAAAGCTAAAAGCTAAAATCAGTAACTTAAGAGGGTACTCTTGAAGTTAACAATTTGACAAGGGCCTTGAGCTCCTAACAGTTGGCAATGAATTGTTTCCCAATATCACAATCCAACATACAAGTTGTGATGAAGGATAAAGAATTTAAAACGCTCTTTGAATATTCTCTATAACTATAGTACAAGGTAGCTATAGCATCACACAGGGACTCGAGTTGCACTAGCGGTACTGCAATGCAACAACAGCAAAATGAACAAACATATGGCGGATATTCAGACCGTAAAATAGGAACTGTGATGCTGATCACATTAATCCTAAATACCAGAATGTGATTGGTTGAAATTACAATTAAATTTGGATTTAAATGTAAAATTCAATTAATTATTAAAATTACTTTGACCAAGTAATTATAATTAATAATACAGTGCGGCTAATAATACTATTATTGATAATACGTATTATACCGGAAGGTAAATGCCAATCAACAAACTACCGTGTAAGATTACGAATGTAATGCCACAATGTTACACGAGGGGGCAGTATATTGAGAAAGCGGCTCATGCAGGCTTTCAAAAATGGTACAAGGGTGACATCTAGCGGTATTTTCAAAAGATTGCACTGGTGGCAATTTAGCTGAGAAAGAATGCCGAGAATTCGTTCTGGAGGCACGTGACATGAGCCAAAGCTCGTCTTTCTCACGCAGAGCTCCAAATTAGGATGGGGAATTCGTTATGAAGTCACAAGACATGAAATTTGAGCCAAAGCTAGTCTTCCTCACACGGGGCGCCAAAATATGTAGGGGAATTCGCACGGGACTCCAAATTATGTAGGGTCCTCGCACGGGCCGCCAAATAACGCAGGGATTTTACTCTCTACGAAACCGGGGCGCCAGTTAAACGTTGTGTAGCAGTATAACTGCAAAAAGTAATCAGTCTCATAAAATTACTATTATCAGGAATATCTAACCACAAATTTAGTATTTTAATTAATAATTAAAATAACCAATACTAATGATTAAACATACCGATAACCTGAAGGTTGGAAGTTCTTCGAAAGACTGCTTTAACTCGGCTCTCATGTCTATGCGATTCCAAAACGGACACCGGGGTTTAATAAAATATATTTATTAAACAAACATACAAACACATAACAGATAAACTAACGGGAAGTTAGTAAGGAAATTTAGTTTGGTATGTGTGTGTGCGTGTGTGTGGCGCGCGCAAGCGCGCGTGTCGCTAGAGTTCTGGGTGTGGTAATGAGTTAGAGTTAGCTGTGAGAAGGGACTACTTGCGTAGTTTTACTCTATATATGCGCAAAAGACGGCGAATCAATTCACGTACATATATATGTAGCTAACCAAACACATTACAATGGTTGGATGGTAAATATTGAAACACAGATTCACAAAAACAGTTAAGACTAAACTAAACACTGGCTATGCCTGAATGTTTGTTTTCTTACTGAGTCCATACGCATTGCTGGATCCAAAAGACATGCTGTCCTTGTAGAAGCGGCGATGGTGCTGTGAATGGTGTCCGGGAGAGATGCGCAGGCTGGGGTGTTCCCGTCTTAGCAGCGCGTTGTCGTCTGATCCGCTGGTCCTTTTCCAGGTGTAAAAGTTCGTTGCTGTTTCGTTGTTGGGCTTTATTGGGGTAAACTGATGTAGCGTTCCGCGTACAACAATTTCCACTCACTATAGGCCACGTAGTTACCGCGAGGTAACTGGGTGCGTCCGTAGGCCTGGTAGTGCGCTGTGCAGCCTTCAGCCTCTGTCCGAGTCTCGGAGCAGATGAGCTGAAGCGACTGGCCAAAAAGGGTGCGTCGAAGAGAAGAAGCAGAAGAAGAAGCAGAAGAGCCAGAAGAGAAATCCCAAGAACGTGTCTTGCTCTTATACGGGACCGTTTATTGCTCCCGCCATTACGGGATTGGCTGAACCAAGTTAGACGTCATTCGTGGTGGACGTCGCAGAATTTTCCTGTGGGAATGTGGAAGTTGTAGTCCCTACAAAGGGAACACACATTCTTCACATTCGTCTTCATTTCTTTTTCTCAACATTTTTCCAGCCTCTCCTGATGGGCGGAGCGAGAAGTAGATAACATTGTAAGAAAAAGAAGAGATGAGAACGAGCACAGTTAGGGAACATTCAATTTGAGTACATGTTGGTCCTGCTGTACATGTTGGTCCTGCTGGGCTCAGAGGCTCTGACAGGGTTGATTCTACACTAATGCTGTATGTATGTTAACTCCTTGATGTTTTTAACACAGATTTTCTTGACCTTTTTAGAAGATGTGAGACGGGTGCGTGGGGGTTGGACCCAAAATGCACGACTCAGAAACAATAGTAAAATAAAGTCCCGTTAGGGCTTTATTCGGGACGAGTCCCAGGAGCGTAGTCAATACAAGCAAAGTCCATACACGAAGATCCAGCCAAACAAATACAAAACAAACAAAAAGCACGGTGCCGAGGGAAGAGGCAATCTCGTAGTCGGTAGGCGTGCAGGAAGGTCCGGTAGCAGGAGAGCAGTCAGCGGGGCAGATGAACAGGCGGACGGCAGGCAGAGGCGTAGTCGTGGGCGAAGCGGGAGTCGAAACCATGAAACAATCAGCGGGGCAAAAGTACAAAAACGGTAGGCTGGGACGTAGTCGAGAAACAAAACGAAGGTCACAAAACAGAAATCAATAGTCGATGGTCAGTAAACAGGCGTGGATCGTAACGTGTAATCAAACTGTAAGTAATGCTCAAGAGTTGCGTGAAAAGACAGAGGCAGACAATTTCGCAGTGAACAGTTGCGCGACTGGGCTATAAATGCAGGTGTAGACAGGTGTAGACAATTAGTAAGAGCGTAGCAAGGAAATGGAAAACAGGTGCGATGGATGACAAGTTTAACAAGGAGATTAGTAATCGTTAGTAATAAACCTATCCTGCCCTAGCATTAGTAAATTAGTAAATGACATGCACGAGAAACATAAGGTAACATGAACACATGATTAGTCTTGTTAGTTTCTACCCAATCCTGATCTAGCGTTAGTAGTTTTAGTAAATAGACAAATAGAACATTAGGGGAGTGAAGGACAGAACGAGAGAGAGAGAGAGAGAAAAGGCGGAACGCAAGGTTTGCGGAAAAACATGTAAAAGTGTATGCATAACAACGACCAGTTAAACGTAACAATAAACATACATCGAAACATAACACAAAGCGAAACTAAGACGATAATCACTCAACATAACCAGGTAAAATAATCGTACGAAAACATAACTAGACATGACAAGAAAATAAATCGTAACAAGAAATAAACTAAACAACATGACAAACCTAGACTAACATGATACATGATAAGACACTACGTGACTAAGACAACATGAATAAACATAAATCAACATAAAACATGGTGAGACAGACCTGAAACGTGACAAGATGCATGCCTTCTTAGCATATATACTGCAACATGTATATTATCTTAGCTTATAAGTACATTTTAATTGATATTTATTTTATGTATAATTACATGCCTTAAATTTGTTTGTGTGACACATGTTTTCAGGCAGTGGTAGTGTTATTTTTATTTTATTTTTTTACAGTTTCCATTTAGTGTTTTATTTATGTCTAATTACATTTCCCCGTTGAGAGGGTTCCAGGCCTAATGTGGGGTCAGAATCACATGCTGTGACAGTTAAAAATAGGGGATTGAGAGTCTGACTTTCCAGTCTCATTTTGATAGATTACAATTACACTGCAATCAGACACAGGGCAAGCAATGGTCGTTAAGAACCAGTAAACATGAACTCGGCGATATAAACAAATCTAAAATAATTACCTTTCTTGAAATCTTGCTCTGAACTGCCATGTTTCCTGCAAGTACATCTTCCCCATGGCAACAGTTTCATTATACCGCTGATCTATAAAGCCAATTTGAAGAGAGAAAAGCCAAACAAAAACAAGCAACAAAAACAAAAAGAATGGAAGATCCTGAAACAACTGGTGGGTTGTGTTAATAAACTCTTCTCCAACGCCCCAGGAGAGGGAGTGGAGTGAATAAAAAAGTAAAACATAAGATCAATATGCCTATGGGGCACATAAGAGTGTGGCTGAATTATTAGCAGCGTGTGTTACATTGTGAGTTTTGTCTCCGGGTAACATGTTCTGTTAGCTGCGGTGAATGATGGTGTCTGTCTTTTATCATGTCTACGCAGTAACATTTGAGTGAGTACAGTTTACTCTGGCAGGGTGCATGTGGACTCGTGTAAACTCTAATTAGGGTCAGATTTACCCCACGGGGGGCACTCCTGACTTCCAGGGCCTGAACAGGCTGCTGGCTGAGAGGAAAGCAGGAGAACCTGCAGAAACTGCAGCTCTCCAGGACCGGAGCCTGAGCTCCCGGAGTGAAATGAATCTGATCCCTGCAGTGATATGGAACAGAATCAGATCTGACTTCTGGAGGGAACAGAATCAGATCCCTGCAGTATTGGGAAACAGAATCGGATCTCTATCCTGGAGGGAACAGAATCAGATCCCTGTGGTGATATGGAACAGAATCAGATCTCTATCTTAGAGGGAACAGAATCAGATCACTTCAGTATTAGGGAACAGAATAAGATCTCTATCCTGGAGGGAACAGAATCAGATCCCTGCAATAATAGAGAACATAATCAGTTCTTTATCCTGGAGGGAACAGAATAAGATCTCTGCAATAATAGAGAACCGAATCAGATCCCTGTACTAGATTGAACAGCTACGGAACATGACTAGGACCCAGAATGTTTGTGGTACAAGCTCCAGCGTAACCAGACTAAGATCACTGCATCTGTTGGGCCCTGAACCCCACATTACCCCAGGGGGGATTTTCCCCTGCTTAGTATAATCAACTGTCCCTTTTGTTACGACTGCTCCTTTTAGTCGTGAACAAGAAAATGAGACAGGCGACAAAAAGTTTACAGGATGACAAGTTCTTTCTTTAAAGTAGACTAGAATGGGGTGTGAGAGATCAGTATAACAGTGGAGTCTTGGATGGTGCAAGGTGCTGAAGGTGCAAAAAACACAAGACGTCAGGTGTGAGATTTGCCCCCCCTTATCCTGGAATTAAACAAGCAATTAAACATGTCCACCAATTACCAACCTGCTGGAAGACAAAGGGTAAATTATAAATTCAGCAGGGGGGTATGACATTTTGTAGTGTAAATGTAAATAAATGTAATGGAATATAAATGTAATGTAATGTTAATGTTAATGTTAATGTTAATGTAATGTAATGTAATGTAGTGTAATGTAATGTAATGTAATGTAATGTTAATGTTAATGTTAATGTAGTGTAATGTAATGTTAATGTAATGTAATGTAGTGTAATGTAATGTTAATGTAATGTAGTGTAATGTAATGTAATGTTAATGTAAATGTAGTGTAATGTTATGTAATGTAATGTTAATGTTAATGTAATGTAGTGTAATGTAGTGTAATGTTAATGTTAATGTAATGTAATGTTAATGTTAATGTTAATGTTAATGTTAATGTAATTTGACACGGCCCTGTTGTGCTCGGTTCCTCAGCCTTTCCTCAGTGGATCAGCAGGATTAATGACACGCAGCTGGACAGTACTGAGGAGCTGCAGTGGGAGTGCAGGGCCACGGGGAAGCCCCGGCCCACCTACCGCTGGCTGCGCAACGGCGCCCCCATCCCCCCGGAGGTACAACTGCACCGCCACACTCCCTGCCACAATATGTTTAGTAGTTCATTCTTAATTCAATTCCTTCATTAGAACCTGCAAATACACTGACACGGCAGAATGTTCTGGAATTAAGAATGTCCTGAACAGCTAAACGGTGACGGACAGAACAAAATAACATAAGACGGCTGAGTAAGAGTGTGTCCTGCCTCAATACCAGAATTAGACCAGCATGAAGACAGCCCTGTCCAGGCCTTAATTGTTGCTGGGAGAGCCCTGTTTATGTCTGTGGGTATGCATGTGGGACATGAACGCACTGGATTACCTATCATATCAACAGTAAAGACATTGTATTTGCACATTTGTAGCTCAGGCAATGTGATCTGTATTTGGGGAAGAAAAATCTAAGAGGTACGGCCAAGACGAACGCTATGGCAACAGACTCTTTGTGCAGTAACTTGGTCGCTAAACGACCCCTCCTGTGGCTAATGAGCTGAGAGGGTTATCACAGAATCACCAGCTCAGTCTGGATGATGTTGCCCTGACAACAGACCACGCAATCCAGGTCTGGGTGACTTCCTGGATCTCAGTCTGAGGCCCAGGGTTTCCTAGAATTGTTGGATGACACCAGTGTGCATTTTATCTGTGTTCCCTGTGCTGTGCATCTTCTCAGCTTGTATAGAGCCAACATCAGTGGGTGCTGCATACTGGCGAATGGTAAATGGACTGCATTTGTGCAGTATATTGCTTTTATCGAAATCGCTTTACAATTAATGCCTTGATTCTGTAATAATTAGTCATGTATAGTATGTATATGTTATATCTGATAATTGCACTTTTAATTAATCGCGTTTTAATTACTTAGCTAGTCTTGGTGTTCTAGCTGTCAACTGTGGTATTGCTACTTGGTCGGTTCTGACTATTCTACAAGTGACCACAATCTATGCGGTCACTCAAGCGCTTGGAAACGTACTTCCCTCTAGGGTTTTCAGTGCACCTGTCCCCGGTTCTTTATTGTCCGTTGCTCTGGATAAGTGCATCTGCTAAATGCCTATAATGTAATGTACGTATAATGTAATGCCACTCAGTCACCCATTCACTCACGCACTCGCACACCAACGGTGACAGGTTGCCACGCAAGGTGCCAATCAGCTCGTTGGGAGAAATTGGGGGTTAGGTTTCTTGCTCAAGGACGCTTCCACACTCCCAGTCTACTCGAACCGGCAACCCTCCGACTGCCAGACAACCGCTCTTACCTCCGGAGCTAATGTCGCCCCCACACACTCCTACTGATTGGTGACTCAGCTTATGAAAGAAAGGCGATAATGGAAGCTGTACTGTAGCGTATGGTACTATTGGCCTTCTCAAACCTGGTTCTGTGCTCATTCTCACTGGAACTGTAGTTCCTGCCTGTGAATTGTAATTGAATATGTTGTGGTCAATTGTTCTTAATTAGACACTTTGAATTTTTATTCAGACTTAATCTAATCATTTAAATAAAATTATTTAAACTGTAGTTAATCATTAATTGCATTAGAAACTTTAATGTGCAATGAGGTTGCATTTTAAATTGATTATAATTATAGAAAGGCACTTGAACTGAGTGAGGTTGTAATTGATGATGAAAACCTGTTTTCCAGCTCTCTGAAACTAGATCATTAGTGAAAATTGAAGAACTCAGAGCAAACCTAGATAAGTGGCAGCAAGCAGAACCTTTATTATCTCTATCTATATAATTATGTAAAAACAAAATATGATGGAAGAACTTAACTAGATGCCTTCATTGAACAAGAAATAGGCTACAAGAAACCCAACAGCCCTCAGATTGAATACGAGAATCACGAAACTTCCATAGAACTAGTGCCTGGAACCTGAGGTTAGTGGGTCAGTCCAGATTTAACCTGATATGAGTTCAAACTGGTGAATAAACACAGCATCAGCATGGTGGTATAACATATTCCATATTCTCCAGCTTGTTTAGGGGATCTTCGGCTTGTTTCTTTCTTTTGTAAGTGACCAGGAGTGTTTGTATTGTTGCAATGTTAAAAAAAGGCATTTTCAAAATATTCTGAATTGTAACATCCATCCATCCATCCATCGTCACCCGCTTATCCGGAGTCGGGTCGCGGGGGCAGTAGGCAAAGCCGGGTATTCCTGGGGGATACCGAGGCGTTCCCTGGCCAGGAGAGATATATAATCTCTCCAGCGGGCTCTGGGTCTCCCTCGGGGTCTCCGCCCAGTTGGACGAGCCCGGAAAACCTCCAAAGGGAGGCGCCCGGGAGGCATCCTGATGAGATGCCCGAACCACCTCAATTGGCTCCTTTCGACGCGAAGGAGCAGCGGCTCTACTCCGAGCTCCCTCCGGATGTCCGAGCTCCTCACCCTATCTCTAAGGCTGAGCCCGGCCACCCTACGGAGGAAGATCATTTCGGCCGCTTGTATACGCGATCTCGTTCTTTCGGTCACTACCCAAAGCTTGTGACCATAGGTGAGGGTTGGGACGTAGATCGACCAGTAAATCGAGAGCTTCGCCTTCCGGCTCAGCTCCTTCTTCACCACAACGGTCCGGTGCAACGCCCGCATTACTGCTGACGCTGCACCGATCCGCCTGTCGATCTCACGCTCCCTTCTACCCTCACTCGTGAACAAGACCCCGAGATACTTGAACTCCTTCACTTGGGGCAAAGACTCGTTCCCAACCCGGAGGGAGCAATCCACCGTTTTCCGGCAGAGAACCATGGCCTCGGACTTGGAGGTGCTGACTCTCATCCCGGCCGCTTCACACTCGGCTGCAAACCGCTCCAGTGCGTGCTGAAGGTCACGGTCTGATGAAGCCAGCAGAACCACATCATCCGCAAAAAGCAGCGATGCGATTCTGAGGTCACCAAACCGGACACTCTCCTCACCTCGGCTGCGCCTTGAGATCCTGTCCATGAATACCACAAACAGGACCGGTGACAAGGGGCAACCTTGGCGGAGTCCAACACCCACCGGAAACGTGCTTGACTTTGTGCCGAGAATGCGGACACAGCTCTCACTTTGGTTATACAGGGACCTGATGGCTCGTAACAACGGCCCCGGTACCCCATACTCCCGCAGTACACCCCACAGGGTTCCCCGGGGGACACGGTCGAAAGCCTTCTCCAAGTCCACAAAGCACATGTGGACTGGATGGGCAAACTCCCATGACCCCGCCAGCAACCCTGCCAAGGTAAAGAGCTGGTCCACTGTTCCACGGCCAGGACGGAAGCCACATTGCTCCTCCTGAATCCGAGGTTCGACCATCGGTCGGAGCCTCCTTTCCAGTACCCTAGAGTAAGCTTTCCCAGGGAGGCTGAGGAGTGTGATACCCCGGTAATTGGAGCACACCCTCCGGTCCCCCTTCTTGAAAATGGGGACCACCACCCCGGTCTGCCACTCTACAGGTACTGTCCCCGATCTCCACGCGACACTGAAGAGGCGTGTCAGCCAAGACAGCCCAACAATGTCCAGAGCCTTCAGCATCTCAGGGCGAATCTCATCTACACCCGGCGACTTGCCACTGAGGAGCTTTTTGACTACCTCAGCAACTTCCACCAGGGATATAGGTGCAGATTCCCCCGAGTCTTCAGGCTCTGCCTCTTCCACAGAGGACGTGTTGTTCGGGTTCAGGAGCTCCTCGAAGTGCTCTTTCCACCGCCCGACAATATCCCCAGTCCGGGTCAGCAGTTCTCCTCCCCTGCTGAAAACAGCCTGAGACAAGCCCTGCTTTCCCTTTCTGAGTCGTCGGATGGTTTGCCAGAACTTTCTCGAGGCCAACCGAAAGTCCTTCTCCATAGCCTCCCCGAACTCCTCCCATACCCGGGTTTTTGCTTCAGCGACTGCCGAAGCTGTAGCCCTTCTGGCCACCCGGTACCTGTCTGCTGCTTCAGGGGACCCCCGGGCCAGCCAAGCCCGAAAGGCCTCCTTCTTCAGCTTGACGGCCTCCCTCACCGCTGGTGTCCACCAGCGGGTTCTTGGGTTGCCGCCCCGACAGGCACCGATGACCTTCTGGCCACAGCTCCTGCTTGCCGCCTCTGCAATGGAGGCTTTGAACATGGCCCACTCGGACTCCATGTCCCCAGCTTCCCCCGGGATGCGTGAGAAGTTCTTCCGGAGGTGGGAGTTGAGGACCTCGCGAACAGGGGCCTCCACCAGACGTTCCCAGTTCACCCTCACTACACGTTTGGGTTTACCGGGTCTGTCAGGCAGCCTCCCCGGCCACTTGATCCAACTCACCACCAGGTGGTGATCAGTTGACAGCTCTGCTCCTCTCTTCACCCGAGTGTCCAAGACATACGGCCGCAGGTCTGATGATACGACCACAAAGTCGATCATCGATCTTTGGCCTAAGGTGCTCTGGTACCAAGTACACTTATGAGCTACCCTATGCTCGAACATGGTGTTTGTTATCGACAATCCATGGCCAGCACAGAAGTCCAATAACAAAACACCGCTTGGGTTCAGATCAGGCAGGCCGTTCCTCCCAATCACCCCCCTCCAGGTTTCTCCGTCATTGCCCACGTGAGCGTTGAAGTCGCCCAGCAGAACTATGGAGTCTCCGGGTGGCACCCTTTCCAGGATGCCACCCAGTGACTCCAAGAAGGCCGGATACTCTGAACTGCCATTTGGTGCATACGCACAAATGACAGTCAGAGCCTTCCCCCCAGCGACACGTAGTCGCAGAGAAGCGACCCTCTCGTTCCCCGGGTGGAACTCCAACACAGTGGCGCTCAGCCGGTGGCTTGTGAGTATCCCCACACCCGCCCGGCGCCTCTCACCTTGAGCAACTCCAGAAAAGAACTGAGTCCAGCCCCTCTCCAGGAGTTTGGTTCCGGAACCAGTACTGTGCGTGGAGGTGAGCCCAACTATATCTAGTTGGTACCGCTCCGCCTCCCGCACTAGCTCCGGTTCCTTCCCCACCAGAGAGGTGACGTTCCACGTCCCCAGAACCAGTCTGCGACGCCGAGGATCAGCACGCCCGGATCCCCGCCTTTGCCTACCGCCCGTTGGGCAAAGCACCCGACTCCGATGCCGACCCCTGCAGGTGGTGAGCCCACAGGGCGGCGACCCCACGTGACCAGTTCGGGCTGTGCCCGGCCGGGCCCCATGGGATAAGGCCCGGCCACCAGATGCTCGCCGACGAGCTCCCCTCCCGGGTCTGGCTCCAGCAGGGGGCCCCGGTTTCCCTTTTCCGGGCGAGGTAACTGGGTCTTTGTGTGGCCGTGTCATGGGAGTCTTTGAATCGCTCTTAGTCCGGCCCCTCCCCCGGGACCAATTTGCCTTGGGAGACCCTACTGGGGGCTAACAGTGCCCCCGACAACCTAGCTCCCAGGATCACCGGGACACACAAACCCCTCCACCACGTTAAGGTGGCGATTCCTCGGAGGGGAATTGTAACAGAAGTCTGCTTTTACGGACATGACAACGGCTTTTTCCATTGGATGTAATTCAGACACAGTTCCACCAGAGATATGATTCACTTAACCTGCTACTAATCCCATCAGGGAAAAACACCCCACTATGAAAATGACTCATTGTTTATATTTCTCAAAGATTGCTTTGACTAAAAATGTGCTAAAATAAATAAAATAGGCACTTTTGTGATTCTTCACACTACCACAGAAGATTCAGTCTGCTGTCTGTCGCACTAAATTGTTTATCTTCCGATTTCTTTCGGTCTCACATCAAGGTCTATTTGTCATATGTTCCAACCACATAGTCTTGAAAACAATGAAGTGTTCATTCACAAGCAATTCTCGTTCATACACACTAGTCACATAGGGACACACAGCGGCAACAACAACAGTGTTACTTACTTCACAGTTATTTAGTTGACACTTCTACCCAATGTGACTTGCAGTTGATAAGACTAAGCAGGTTACAATCCCCCTGTAGTTAACCTGGGGTTAAGGGCTTTGCTCAAGGGCCCAGAAGCTGCATGGATCTTATTGTCGCTACATCGGGCCTTGAACCACCCCCCATCCGGGTCTCAGCCACTAGGCCATTAGATCTTAATAGCACACTTCCAGTGCAATACAATAAAGTGCAACAATAAGTAACACTTTTAACAGTACTCAAACACATCAGCAGACGGAGGTTCTACTGGCTATTCCGTACACAAATGTCTTGAGGGAAGGAACAGTTCTACAGGTCTAGTCTGGATGCTGTGAAGATGGTGGCAGGCAGAAAAAGGCTAAAGGCTAAACGGTAGCAATATCGCCATGGCTCATGCTGTAGTGTGTATCTAGTGGCACAACAAACAAAGTGCTGTTTATGGTGAGTTCCTCTGTTCTACAGAACAGTATAGAACAGTGGTCTTCAACCCTGATCCCGTAGAGCTACAGTGTGCTGGATTTTGTTGTTACTCTATATTACATTAGATTTTACATTTCAGTCATTTGGCAGATGCTTGAATCCAAAGCGACTTACAAGTGCATAGGTTCTTCCACAAGTTAAAGCATCACATCCATAATTAGTAGAAGAGACATGAAGTAGACTCTGCACTTAATTGATCAATCAAAGCAGTTGATTACACAGTTAACTCACCTCACCTGGTCACCTCAAGAGGTTGCTGATTTTAAGGTGAAAATGTGGTCTGTCTGTTGTGCTGGAAGGGAATCCGTCTGTTCTTCTCTCCTCCAGGGAAGAGTGACATTCATGGGCCTGACAATGTCCATCAGCAACCTGCGGCTGGAAGACTCCGGGATGTACCAGTGCATCGCGGAGAACAAATACGGAGCCATTTACTCCAACGCTCAGCTCTCTGTCCTAGGTAAGCACTTCTCTGCTTGCTCACACTTCATAGTAAACACAGAATTTGTTTAATTAATAAAGCTGTTGTGGCACAATTATGTTTATAATAGCTTTATAATGTGGCAGCTCTTTGTTTGCGAACTGAACTTGTACTACATTTAGGTATATTTTGCCCCTCTGTTTGCCCCATGAGCTGCTGTGGTTTTGAGAGGAGGCTGCTCACATTAATAAACCTGTAATAACACTGTTATAAATGTGACATGTCTACTTTTTAAATCATTCGTGAATAAGTGATAAGAGCTTTGTGGTGGCTGAATGATGTGATGTGTATCACATTTTCTGTCATAACGCCAAATATTTTTTCATGACTGCTTTATAATGAGCAAACTCTTAATCTGTTGTGTTTTCTTTGGGAATTTAGTTCTATATTATGTGCATTATATACAGTATTGTGTTTTCATGGTGAAGAAATGCTGAAAGTACACTGTCAGAAGAATCAACTGACATTTTGAAAATGGAGGCAGAGTCTTCGTGAGCAGTTGAGGCTTTCATTTAAAGCGGTAATGGAAGTCTTATAATCCCTGACATTATCAGCAAAACATTGTATCCTGCCATTCCGCTTAATGGCCATCATTTCCCACAGTTGTCAAAAAGAGAGCAAAAATGACTAAATTGCAGGCGTGTTGTACTTTTTTATTTATTTTTTTTAAATAAGAAGTTTAATCTCCCTCTGTCAGTGCTTAGAGAGAGAGAGAAAGAGAGAGAGAGAGAGAGAGAGGGAGAGACTTGTAGTATGGTGAGTATCTCTGTCAGTTCTTTGGGAGAGACAGAGAAAGAGAGAGTTTTAGTGTGGGTATTAGCACTCGGTGCTTTGTGAGAGAGAGTGAGAGAGAGTTGTAGTGTGGGTAGTAGCATCAGTTCTTTGTGAGAGAGAGTTATAGTGTGGGTACTAGCACTCGGTGCTTTGTGAGAGAGAGAGAGAGTTGTAGTGTGGGTAGTAGCACTCAGTGCTTTGTGAGAGAGAGTGAGAGAGAGTTTTAGTGCAGTTGTAGTGCCGTGCAGTGCTTCTCATTGTCGTGTCTTTGTGTAAAGGGGTGGAAGAAGAGATAGAGCACGGCTTTATGGGGAGGGAAAGGAAAATGGCAAACGCGGCAGGGGTAGCGACTTGAAAGCGGGAGAGGAGGGAAGGGAGGAGAGAGCGGGATGATGAGGGGTTTTTATAAAGCCAGTAACAGCACAGCCTCAGTGAGGAGCGATACCCCCACTCTTTTCCCCAGAGAGATCGGAGCAATGCCCCTATAATCCGCCCTGTCTTACTCTGGCTTTCCCCCATGCGTCTGGTGAGTCAGCCTGGTCCCTTTCCTGTCCTTCAGGAGCGTTCTAGGTTTGTTTGGGGTTCTCCGTCTGTGTGGTTTCGTCCTTCAGAGGAAAACCCTCCCGTGACAGGCTGAGGAAATCCAGCCAGAAGATTGCCGCTTTTGCGGGGAGCATTTTTCGGCCGACTTGTCCTCGTTTTCAAGAAACCCCCCTGTGATCATTCCTGGTAATTTAGTTTCTTTTCTTTTTTTTTCCAAACGACACATCTTGCGCAAATTAAACCTGCCACCCAACGTGTCGCTGCCAGCTTCGTTCAGAGCAGTGCATGCTGGGTAGCGGTAATGTGAAGGATTAGATTTGATTTTCCGCCATGGCCTAACTGCGTATTGATGGCGCTTAAGTCCTGGGTACACGGCAAATGTAATTTCACCCAAAGCCTCCTAATATTGACGCAGACTGGCTGTGAGATGTTTTTTAACCACAGGCTGTGGAGGGATGTTTGGGTAGTGCTGATGCATGCTGGGTAATCCTGGCCCGGAGGCGGTAGATGCCCGTGGCCCCTGCCCTTTCGGAGACGCCCCCCCCGAGGCCGTTGTCATGACGGATTAGAGGGCAGGCTCTCAGGGGCGTGTCTGGCCCTCATCCTGCTGGGCGTGATCTGAACCGCAGCACTGTGTCTCTTGGGGGAGGGGGGGCAGGAGCAGCCCCCCCGAGGATACCCCCCTGCCAAGCGCCATCCGCCCCTCCAAACCCCCCACCTACCCCATACAGGAGCACCACACCCTCACGTGAAATACGGCCCAGAATCCTCTCTGCCTGGGTCTCCCGAGAGGAGGCACGTGCCAGGGTCGTGTGAAGGTCGCCGGCCACCCGCAGTGGGTGGTGTTGGGAGGCGGTAATCTCTGATGGCGTGAGCCACGTGTCACTCAGAGGGGCGCTAATTAGTCCTGACATCGCCGTGGTCTGGCACAGCGAGGCTCAGGGCGGGGGGATGCGGGGGCGGGGGGTGAGTTACGACAGGCGTCAAGCTCTCCCCTCACAATTTCCCTTATCGCCTGCGCCACACTGATAACTTTGTCACGGAAAGTTTGTTGGCCATTTGTTCAGGCACCCCAATGTGAAGCAGGTGAGGTACGATCTTTGAAAAGGTGCCAGCCTTGAACTTCAAACACAAAGCCGTATCCTTGACAGTTACCTCCAGCGCTATTCTTTATTCTTTGCTCTTTTTTTTTGTTGTTTTTTTTTTGTTTTTGTTTTTTTCTTGCTCCCGCATAAGCAACACATCATGAATAGATGCCTTTGCACAAGGAGAGCTGGATTCTCCGGGGTTTTGGAAAGGGAACAAAAGGCTTTGTCTTCTCACAGTTGTTCTTCTGCAGTCTTTAATAAACCGGTTAGCCTTCCGCTCCCTTCTCCAGCCGGCAGAAGAGAGGAACCCGGTGGACATCATTAGCCTATCAGTGTGTGATTGCTGCCGTGCTTCGTCACTCCCTGTATTAACGCAGGAAGAGAACCACAGAAGGGTTAGCCGTTGCTTACGTCATCTCTCCAGGGAACAGCCCTGCAGTTTGCTTTTTGGAGATACGCTTGCTGTTGTGATCCTTGTTTAGTATCAGCTGCTGTAGTACCTCGAGTAGTAGTCTAATATTCATTAGCTTCACGTGCACAACCCAAATACCACAGTTTAATTATGATGTTATTTAGCCGACGCTTTTATCTGAAGTGACAGTGCCCCCTGGAGCAATGTGGGGTTAAGGGCCTTGCACTAGGGCCCAGGAGCTGCACGGATCTTATCGTTAACCACCAACCTTCCGGGTCCGAGTCATGTACCTTAGCTAGTAGGCCACAGGCTGCCCCTATATCCACTCTTAGTACAGCAGGGAGATATGCACTAGAGTTAAAGGCCCTCTGTGAGACCTGATTTCACACTGAAAGCTCCGCTGTGTAAGTATAAATTGTTCGTGATTGTCCCTGCCTGGTGGTCTTGCTTATTTGATCAGTGGACCCTTTTACCTCGTCCCCAGATTGCTGCACAAACCTGCCAAGCACCATTACAAATAAAAATGCAAAAAGGATATCTGGACTGGCACTGGCTGTATGATTTCATTACCTGGTCTTAATATGAATAATCCCTTAATTCTTATTGAAAGTTAAATCTGATTACATGACTGCTGAAGGCAGTTTATCTGCCTCTTCTTTCCTGATGCTGTTGATAGAAAGTGTTCCCTGTTCACTGAAAGGATATGCATATCTTGGCAGACACACTGCCTAGATACAGCCAGACCTGGGCTCAAATAGTATTCATTTCGGATTTGAATGCTTTTCTGTGCTCTATGGATCATTCCTGGTGCATTTGAGTCTGCAAGGAGGAGCACATGCACAGGGCTTTACCCCTGTCGGATCATTTAATTTGTTCCAATGCACCAGGCAAGCATAGTCAAATGCAGAGTAGAATTTGAATCCAGAAACATACTATTTGAACCCAGGTCTCTATACAGCACATCCTGTCTAGACACAGCTCTCACTGCCTAACATTAAAATGTTATAAAGATAAAAATCCATCATGATGATGACATTGAGTTTAACGTCGAGGGTCTACCTCCGTAGAAGATTGCTGTGTCACCTTTTGGCCTGCATTCAGAAGACGTCTGGGATGCGTTTATGTAACACAGACGTTAGATAAACAGGACGGGTTTTTTTATGAAGGGACGTTTTCGGAGATGGTCGGGGAGCTAAGATGGCACCTCGGAGCTCAGTGTGTCTCCTGTGCCTGTCTCTTTTGGCCAGCGTCCGTGCCTGTCTTCCCCCCCAGTCCCGCACGTGTCATCGCCACCGTGGGGAAGGACGTGTCCCTGGAGTGCAAGCCCCGCGCCTCGCCCAAACCCCGCATCACCTGGAGGAGAGGGGACCGCAGGATGCAGCCCAGCAAGAGGTACTCCACACTGAGACGCCTCCACACGCCTCCCCACACACCTCCACACACGCCTCCACACACACCTCCACACACGCCTCCACACACACCTCACACACACCTCCACACATCTCACACACACCTCACACACATCTCATGCACACCTCCACACACACCTCCACACACACCTCACACACACCTCCACGCACACCTTCACACACCTCCACACACACCTCCACACACGTCTCACACACACCTCCACACACACCTCACACACACCTCACACACATCTCACACACACCTCCACACACACCTCACACACCTCCACACACACCTCACACACCTCCACACACACCTCACACACACCTCCACACGTCTCACACATCTCACACACACCTCCACACACACCTCCACACACACCTCACACACACCTCCACGCACACCTTCACACACCTCCACACACACCTCCACACACGTCTCACACACACCTCCACACACACCTCACACACACCTCACACACATCTCACACACACCTCATGCACACCTCCACACACACCTCATGCACACCTCCACACACACCTCACACACCTCCACACACACCTCATGCACACCTCCACACACACCTCCACACACACCTCACACACCTCCACACACACCTCACACACCTCCACACACACCTCACACACACCTCCACACGTCTCACACATCTCACACACTCCTCCACACACGTCTCACTCACGTCTCACTCACGCCTCCACACACACCTCATGCACACCTCCACACACACCTCACACACCTCCACACACACCTCACACACCTCCACACACGTCTCACACACACCTCCAGACACACTTCCACACATGTCTCACACATGCCTCCACACACACCTCCACACACGCCTGCACACACACGTCCACACACGTCTCACACACGCCTGCACACACACCTCCACACATGCATCACACACGCCTCCACACACCTCCACACACACCTTCACACACATCTCACACACTCCTCCACACACGTCTCACACACTCCTCCACACACACCTCCACACACGTCACACACGCCTCCACACACACCTCCACACACACCTGCACACACACCTCCACACACGCGTCACACACGTCTCCACATGCATTGCAAGTGACAATTAAGGCTGAATGTTGATTAAGTCTTGCCAGTTTAAAAGGAAACCTTCATATTTAACCTTTAGACCTTGTCAATTCAGAGTAAAAATATTCTTTCTTACAGTGTTGCCCAAGGTTATGTTGCTCTTGATTTTTTCTACTGTTGTTAAGAGATATTTTTATCAATCCATCAGCAAAGAAAGCCTACTTTTGTGTGTTACTCAACTGAAAAAATATATATTTTCAAAACACATTGGGTTGGCCTTACTCTTCACCCATATTGTTCATCTTACAGATGTGTAGTAGTTGCAAAATTGCGATAGCATAAGTGTGCAAGGTTGGTAGTTCCATCCCCACTGTAGCCACAATAAGATCTGCACAGCCGTTGGGCCCTTGAGCAATGTCCTTAACCCTGTATTGCTCCTGGGGGGATTGTCTCCTGCTTAGTCTAATCAACTGTAAATCACTTTTGATAAAAGCGTCAGCCAAATTACTTATAGTGTCATGTAATGTAATGAAGTTCTCAAACAAACTGCCTTGGGTTGCTAAGCCCCGCTATGAGCCCTTATGGGTATCAGAGCTTTTTAACATATTTCCGCAAAACTAATCAAGAGCTTATTGACAGGATCTGAAGGTGCATAATTGTTGGTAATAACAACAGCAGATTGTAGGAGCGTGCTTGGGGCATTCCACAGTTTTCTGGGAGGAAGACACACCAGCTGTGGCTTGCAAGTGAATGCCATCCACTTCCTGGAGGTGGTACCTGCCTGGAAAGATAATTGCGGGGTATCCCACAATGCCCTACTTGCAAGATATCTTAGGTTGTTGACACTTGGTCAACATTTGGGCTGGTGCAGAAATGATTGATCAGTGTTGATTGCTCCTGAAAGCCCAACGGAAAACAAACTCTCCTGTGTTCTGGCACAGGTCTGTTATCTCCTTCATTTCGCTCCTAGGAAAACAGGAAGCCCCTCCATAATCACTGTTTGGCAACTGTATTATTCTTCCTCTGGCAAAAGTCTTCATAAAATGTAGTTCCTATCAAAAAATGATATAGCACTTTGAAGCAAAGCCATTAGTGAGAAATGAGTGGAAACTGAGGTAAATGTGTGCGTGAGCGTGTGTGTGTGTGAGTGCATGGTCATGTGAGTGTGTGTGTGCATGCCCGTACGTGTGTGCACATCAGGTCATTTGCATTGATAAAATAGGTTGTGAGTCCTAATTTGGCAAGGCATTATAGGTAGAATAGGTAAGATGTTTGTGTTAAAACATCGTTACAAGACCATTGTAAATCCCTTCCTATCATTTAAGAAGGCTCACTGACGTGTTGACTCACCCTCTGCCTGTGTTTATAGTCCTTAAATTTGGGTTTCAAAATATACAGTTGACGGACCGACACTCTGTAACAAAACGTATGGCTATACAATAATTCAAGCTCATTGGTTGAAAAATGGTTCTCATTACCACAGCCAATGGCGGGGGGGTGTGAGAGAGGAAGGAGAGAGGAAGGGGGAGTTTCAACATCAGCGCGTTCACAGAGAAGGGGGAGGGATAAACAGTGTTGTGGTTTGAAGGTGTTTGTTGCTGCTATTCTTGACTGTTAGAAGTCCTAAATAACCTATTGTACCTTTAAAGATGTTGACTGATAAGAGCAATGCTGCTCTGTAAGCCTGCCCGTGTGCAGCTCTGCTGGTTACATGCGTGTGCTTGCACACACGTGCGCGTGTGCATGTGGACATGCGTTCACACCTGTCCGTGCGTGACCTGCTGTCTGCTTCCTCTCAGTTCCGTGTTTGCTCTAATTCTGATTTCACGCTTTACTCGTTTCCAAACAATCCATGTCTCAGTGCCGCGCGTGTACTAATTTAGCCCTGACAAGACACTAATGGAAATTTGAATGCTTGCTGCGTATTGCTTTCTGAGGAAAATGGGCTCGCTTGCGATGGGCCCTGTACCCTCTGTTTCCCCAACACTCGTTACTTCTCATGTCCCACAATGCAGCGTGACATATCCCATAATGCATGCTGTTATATCCCGCAGTGCATGCTGTTGCAGTATATCCCATAATGCATTATCTTACATCTCACAATGCATGCAATTACAGTATATCCCATAATGCATGCTGTTATATCCCACAAGGCGGGTATTGTCCACATTGTGCTCTCTCTCTGTCGGCGCACGGTGGAGAGTTAAGTGGGCTGGAAGAATAGATCAGGACTACACTGAGAGTGGGTGGGTTGTACTGGGAAAAAAAAAACATTCTCTCATTCCAGGGATTTCATGCGATTTGGTTGTTTGTCAGGTTTGTACTGTAACTGATTGGATCAGACTGTTAGAGGTTACGGGAGGCACGTGAAGTAACCAAGGTAACGGATTTTCAAACCGCCTAGGGAAAGCAGGATTGTGGTCTTGAAACCGTTGTAGGCTAGCAAGGAGGGGTCCATTAAATCACAAAGCAACACACTCTGTGCGCATTTCTGTGTGATCATTTGTACATTATTCACATTTGTTTTTCATATTTCACCATTTCTTCTGTGGTGATTCTTTTTTTCCATTGTTTGCTATTTTTGTATGGTCGATAAGTCCACCCTAGAGAGAAGCAGGAGATAACAAAAATGTTTTCTGTTGTGTTCAGATATGGGTCCTTTCTTTTACATTTTCAGGCATATTTCAGTTACGAAAAATGTCCTTGGAACCATGACAATAATATTAAGTCGGTACCATAATAGCATTAACTAAATACGATTGCAGTGAAGCAAACCTTTTATCATGGAAAGTTAACGCTATCTCTCCTTCACATTTCCTGTGCAAGTTTACTTTGTGAGTTTTGACATTAGACTGTTTTCACTTTGAAAACACAGTGGAATGTACAGACGGTCCTGAAGAGGCAGGAGTTACTGTAGATGGGAATTTAATTAGGCTCATTTTACGAGATTAAAGCACATATGTTAAAATATAAAATAGTCCCAATTATGAAAGAAACAGCAGTTGCAGTCAGATGTGGAGACCAAACGCGCCTTATGTTTCAATGGCCTATCATTGCATTATCAAGGTTATACACGGTTTTAGGGACATGGTTTGGGGGGGGCGTAGTTGATTTTAGAGGACCTTGATGATGGACGTCGCTGGCTCTGAGAATGAGCAGACTGAAGGAAGCGCATTATCTCTGTGTTATGTGAGATAGGGGACCGCTAGGCTTCTCTGGATAATAGCTAGGAAGGGTTGCGCCGGAATGGTTGTTGCTACCTAATGAGGATTTATTATCTGGCTTCTGATAAGCACACGGCCCTTTTATGTGTTCCTTCTGATACATCCGGCGCTGTTGCTGTGTTTTCCCCGCTATGGTAGGTTACACGTATTTTTTATTTTCCCTTGTTAAGAGGCACAGTTGTCAAAATCCAGCAGGTTTTTTTTGCCTTTTGTTCTTTTTTTTTTTCTTTTCTTTTTTTTTGAAGGTACTGCTCACAATCTAAAATAATGGTGAGCCAGGTTGTGTGTGAGTGTCTCGTGCTTTAGCGCTTCAGCAGTTAGTGCTCTCGTAGATGACCTGGCAGGCTGCTATACTGCCGAGACTGCTGGTCTTGTTTCTCATGTATGTTCTCAAAGCAGGAACAGAGAGAGCAGACGCGGGAAGATCAGCCAAGGTCTTGCAGGAAGTGCGCTGTTGCTGCGGATATTAACAGTGAGCAAAAGCTCCTTCCTTCAGATGAACAAAATGGCCGCACATCAGTCACGTGACTGGGACTGGCTTCCTGTCGAATCACGGCACTGATCGTCTATTTATCTACAATCATTTATTCACCTGCGTGTGTGTGTGTGTGTTCACAGGGAACAGATCAGAGTACAGAGGAGAATTTGTCCCCCAAATTATGGAACCACCAGTTCCCTTCACTGGCAGAACATTGTACTTCAATTGTTACCATGGTAAACATCGATTAGATTATTAAATTATTCAATTATTTGGCTTCAGTCATTTCACAGATTTTGCTTTGCAGTTTGATTTGTGCATACTGTGTAGGTTAGTTAGTTTCCTCTCATATTGTGGTCTCTCCCCAGTTGAAGAAAGAAAATATAAAGGTTTTCTCTGTCTGCGGTGAAATCCATCACCGTAAGTACCACTGTAGAAGGTCCCTGATAACACGCTACGTCATGTATGGAATTTCAAATGTGGCCGTTGGTCACTGAGGCGCGCGTAGCCATGATAAATAGATCTTCCCTGTGAACGAATCGATGTGTGTCACCAACGGAGCCTCATTCTGTCTAATGAAACTGTTTTTGTTTTTTTGGTTGCTGTCCTACCCCCAGTGAGACCGATCCATTACACTATCGACTGCGCGCTGGGTGCATGGCATCATGGGAAGGCCAGAGTTTGATTTGGTCCTCCACTGCTTAGGGGGCACATGACCCCCCCCCCCAAGTCCCGGGCACCCTGGTTATTTATCACTGAGCATGCTCAGACTGCCAGCGGACGTACCAGGGTTATTTAGAGACTTTTCTGCTGACTGTGGAGAGATGCGGCGCTCCAGGCGATTTATTGTGTGAAATAACCGCTGGGATCTGCTCTTGAAGCATGGCGGCGGAGACTCGTGCGTTTAAACGGTGGAAGGGAGGGAGGTGCAGGGCCTGTTCGATCTCAGCATCTGGGCCCTGAGCCACTTTCAGGGGCAGAGACCGCTGCTTCTCCAGGAAATGTACCAGATGCCTGCGTGGTGATAACTTTCTCACTGCTGTTCAGTGTCCAGCTGAAAGGTCTAAATGGCAGTGTCTGTGCATGTCTCTGCACTGTATAGTCTTTGAATTCAAATGATTTGCAACTGTGTAATAATATGGTGACATTGGCTCAGGCGGTAAGAGCTGTCGTCTTGCGGTCGGAGGGTTGCCGGTTTGATTCCGCCCTGGGTGTGAGCTGGTTGGTGCCTTGCATGGCAGCCAAGCGCCATTGGTGTGTGTATGAATAGGTGAATGAAGAGCATCATTTATACAGCACTTTTGATGAAGGCGCTATATACATGCCAACAATTTACCATTTTTATTTAAGATTGTTCATTTGTCCAGTTACATTCAGTCCCCTGAAATGCGGGTGTGTATAGTACTATGTATAGTACGGACTGCAATTCCTGCACAGATCCCCCTTGAATTAAAGCCGACAGCAGTTTGTATGTAATCAGTGTACAGACAGACGCATGTAGAAAAAGGTTCCTTTCATGATACCTTGGCGGAGCGCAAACATTGGCGGGAGCAGTGGCTGATGGGTAACTGCTGGATACCTGGTGCCTCTGCACACCTGCGCCCTGTCTGTGGGACGGCCTGGCAGCCGGCCCATCGATCCGCGAGGCTGCCTTCCTGTGGAAAATAATCCTCTTCCCGGGGTCATCTGTAAAAGGCGCACATTGCCATTTAACCTTGCGAGAGTGTGAGTCCGGCGTGTGATTTATGTATGCTTATAAATACTGACCTGAGGCAATACATTCTTAATTAAATGCCAAATGTCTAATCCTCAGACTTTAGTAGATGAAGGGGAGTTCCTGATTGATGTGCGGATGAGTCTGTCCGGAGAGGCTCTCCAGAGGACGATATGGTGATGAATGAGCCTCTTCCTGCTTTAATCCAATATATTCCACAGCAGATTCTTCAAAATCTCCATTTATTGTGTTTGCTGTCTCGGTACCATGGGGCAAGACCACCACCAACTGCTTTTTCTATTTTTTAACTACATTTTTCTACTTTTCTACTCCGTTTGAGAGCAATAAAGCAAAACAGAGGGAGAGACAAATGAAAAGGCAGGTTATATATATTAAACTGTAGATATGGACCCATAACTTTAATAGCCATTATTAAACATCCCTAAGCTGTATATGTGCCAGTTCTGTCTGCCATTTAGAATGCACTAGAATGTATTTTATTGTGTGCCAACATTTTGTCTAGGACATAAATTAATAACAGTGGCACATTGAATTCAATCCACTGAATATTTTTCAGTTGCTATTAAACTCATTTAACCTGGGAGCTAGGATTTCAAATATGCATCACAAATGAATAACGTTCCAAGCTGTTTAAAAAATCCTTTGCCATTTCCATGTGTATATCTTCAGACAGAATGACTTCCAGTCTCCACACAGACCAGTCTCCATGAATCTTTTGAATAATAGGAACAACAGAATAATATCTCCCTTTCAAAATATGTTTGTGAAGTCAGATTTACCTTTGGAAACCCTCTCCTTCTGGAGAATAATCTCTGTCTGTGTGTTCAGTCGGGGTGGAAATGGATTTCAGGATATATTTTGATGTTATTAAGCATCTGAGAACATCTCTCGCACACTATCGGCTTACCTGAACCCTCTCTTGCAGGTCAGCAACAGACATACAGGCCTCTTTCCAATCCCTTATTTTCTCCTCTCTTTTTTCTTTCTTGCCCATCGGGAGAGGCTAGGAAAAGATGAAAGAGGCTTTAGGAAAAAATACCTTCGCAAAGGATGCACTCCTGTTTCGGAGTTCTTAACTTCTACTTCTAGCTTCTAAAAGGAGCACTTAACGGGTTGGAATGTCCTTAAGATGGCGGACCTCAATCGCTTTCCAGGTTAGGAGCAAGGAAAAGAAAGAAGAGGAGAAAAATAAGCGATTGGAATGTCCTTAAGATGGTGGACCTCGGGTTCAAGCCTCAGTGTAGCCACGATAAGATCTGCACAGCTGTTCGGCCCTCGATTGATTTCCGGGTCAGGAGCAAGGAGGGGAAAAAAAACAGGAGAAAAATAAGCAGTTGGAAGCCCTTTGAAGCGTGAATTCCTTCTTCCTAGCTAGGCAGCCTTTCTCACTGCAAGGATTTTCTGACATCAGCCTGTGCCAAGAAAGCCCTCTGCGGACGGCGAGGAGTTCAATAGCGAGGAGAACGGCGCACGAATCGAAAAACCGCGAGACGCGCAAGCTTTTATCTGTGGCCGGCAGCTGTGCCGAGTTAATGAAGGTTTGTAATTAACATGGATTTCCGCTAATGTGCAGGTCTTTTGTTTTCTAAATGAAAAATGTTAATCCCATTAGTTGTAGTCGACGTGGGTGCCTCCGTCGAAAACGGAAGCTTCCTGTCTGAAAGACGGATGGAAGGAATCAGCGTCTACCCGACCAACCCGCGGTTTGGGACGCGTGTCGCATCACAAAAAAACTGTCTCATTCTCAATTTCTGTGTAATCAGCATGTTCTTTTTATGTACTTTTACCAAGTGACAATAAGCTCATGGAAAAAAGAAAACAATAGTATTTGCAAGCTATCTGCGCATATTTTACAGCGTTTGTTGTGGACATATGACCTCAAAGTATTTAAGCTGAATATTAATACTTAAGCTTACCGCAAGGGGACATTCCTTTATTCAATAGTTCCTTTGTCTGGCTGTCTTATTTGCATATTCTGTTTACTCAACGGTGCCATCATCTGTCCTATTGTTTGTCCTTCCTGGCTCTTTTGTCCTCTTCGGATGCGCTTTCCTTACCTAATTCACAGAATGTATTCTGCAGTAACCACTGCAGCCTCTCAAATCTTCCCTGTGCACCTGCCTTCCGTCACACCGAGTACACCCCCCTCCCCCACGCACCTCCGTACTCCAATTTCCATTATCCAAACCTGCATGTAAAGAACCGTTAGCGCTGTAAGCAGCGGGAGACAAATTAATACGGAGAATAAGGGACTACAGAGAATGTGTTCCCTTTTAATAGGCCTTCTTGGGGTTTTGATATAATTGAATGCGAGTTTAAGGGTTTGCTTTGCTGCGTGTGGATATTTGACTCTAAAAGAAGGTGGGTGGGAATGTACAATATGTTGGCTGTTGACACGCTGTAGCACTGAGACAGCAGTAGCTGGGGGCAGCCTGTAGCCTAGTGACTACGGTACATGACTGGGACCCAAAAGATTGGTGGTTTAAGTCTGGTGTAGCCACGCTAAGATTTGCACAGCTGCTGGGCCCTTGAGCAAGGCCCTTAACCCCGCATTGCTCCAGGGGGGGTGTTCCCTGCTTAGTCTAATCAACTGTAACTCACTCTGGATAAAAAAATCAGATATATTTGTTATTATTATTATTATGTTAGTTTGATTATTATAGTATGTACATGGTATGCTGCCCATATTCATCTGTATGGCAGGATGTGTATTCCACTACTAGTTTAGGAAATTATTTTTCATAAAAATATGTTTCTGAACATACAGTTCCTCTCCTAGTGCAGCAGGACATTCAGAATCAAACATTATTATTCCAATATGGGACAAGAACCTTTCAAAATGCATTAGACAGTTTCAGATTTCCATAGTCCACTCTCGTTATTTCACAGTGGTTGATTTGCTTTTCTTTTCTGTCACACTTTTCTATGGTAATAATCATGAAGAGCTTTTCTTCAAGTAACTACTGTTTTTTTTCTATTTAATCCAAGAGGCAACTTGGATTAAATGGTAATTTTTTTGGGAAGATCATTCATGTATTCTATGGATCCTTTGATAAAGCAATATTTTTGCACTTTATCTTTCAAAACAACTTTCAAACGGCTCTGTCCCCACAAAGGAGCACTCAGACATACAATATGACGAGTGCCTTTTCTGTGTTTGTGTATAGCTGTGTAAAATAGGTTCACATTAACATCACAATTCCTGTATTGTCTCATATGGAGATTCTACAGCAGTCATAATACAGTCTGGACACTATTTTGAGGGCTCTAGTATGGTGGGCATTTCTCATGTAGTTGTCTGCTATAAAAAGAGGCGAAGCCTTACTAGACATAGTAAACACATAAATATACAGTAGCTACAGTACTGGCCTTACTGAGGTTACCCATAGCTAGCAATTAATAATAAAATTAGCTGGCAAGTAATAATAAATCAATGGTAAAGTACATTGATCAATAGCAAGATGCAAAGTAAATATAGGTAAGTAGCTAACGTTAATGTTTAAAAGGTTGTTGTAGCAGAAAGTTTTGAAATTTTGAATTAGCTAGCTAGTTATTTGAAGAGCATTGACATTGCAATCACACAATTCACAATTATTTTCTTAAATATGGCCCTTGTTAACTCATGCTGGGGTCTTGCGCCTGTTTGGGTTCTGTTCCTCAGGATGTTGTTGTAATGACTATAAGGGTTTGACATGTGCCTGTTTGGGTTCTGTTCATCAGGATTTGTTGTAAAGGCTATTAGGGTTTGAAATGTGCTTGTTTTGGTTCTGTTCATCAGGATCCTGCTGTAAAGGCAGTAAGGCTTAGACATGTGCTTATTTGCTGTTCCTCAGAATATAAGGATTTGAAATGTGGCTGTTCAGGTTCTGTTCCTCAGGATGTAAGGGTTTGAAATGTGCCTGTTTGGGTTCTGTTCCTCAGGATGTAAGGGTTTGAAATGTGCCTGTTTGGGTTCTGTTCCTCAGGATGTAAGGGTTTGAAATGTGCCTGTTTGGGTTCTGTTCCTCAGGATGTAAGGGTTTGAAATATCCCTGTTTGGGTTCTGTTCCTCAGGATGTAAGGGTTTGAAATGTGCCTGTTTGGGTTCTGTTCCTCAGGATGTAAGGGTTTGAAATATCCCTGTTTGGGTTCTGTTCCTCAGGATGTAAGGGTTTGAAATGTGCCTGTTTGGGTTCTGTTCCTCAGGATGTAAGGGTTTGAAATGTGCCTGTTTGGGTTCTGTTCCTCAGGATCTCGCTGTTGAACAGCACCCTTCGGATTCTGAACTCCAGCCGTGGGGACGAGGGGAACTATGTCTGCCGAGCAGAAAACCAGTTTGGGATGGCAGAGATGACCACTACCCTGTGGGTGAAAGGTAGGAGTGTGGGTGCGCGTGTGTGTGGTCCATGATTGATGACAACCACCCCACCCAAGGTCCCAGTCTGGTACATTTTCATCTTGGGCCACCAAAATCCTAGAGCTGGCTCTGGCAATGCCTCTGCCTCTCCACTGCTGACTCAGGGGTAACCCGGGCACCTCTCTGTAGAGTGGACACTCTCGGTGAGGGCGGACGAGACTAAAACATGGGCTTTTCTTCCAGAGCCGATGACTGTGGAGCTGAGCCCAGCCCGGGTGGAGGTGACGGTGGGGGAGAGCGTGGTGCTCAGCTGCAAGGCCAAACACGACCCTTCCCTGGACGTGGCCTTCCTGTGGCTCCTCAACCAGCAGCCTCTCAGCTTCAACCAGGAGGGCGGCCATTTTGAGTTCATACAAACAGTACGTGTCCAAGCCTGGGGATTTACAACGACGGGGCCAACTCGATTCGCATCAACTTCTGCTCTTAGTTACTTTATCATCCCCATCACTTATTGATTTGGTAATGTTTCATAAAGTCTTACAGCTGCCAACTACAAATGTTACTTTTTTTGGTGTGTGGTCTGATGTAGAAGTGAAGCAGCCCTTGTGGATACAGCAGTTTAGTTAAGTCAGAATAATTGGCCCTTTCAGGAATGGAGCTTTGCATCTTTGGTTTGAGCCCAGCTCCGAACAGTTTTGTACTTTAATTAATTTAGCAGAGCCAATTACACAGTTTATATTTATTTTGCTTCACAAATGTACAATCAATTTATGCTGGATATTGAGTGTAGCAATTTGCGTTAAACACCATGCTCAGGGGTCCAACCGAAGTGCCCCACTGGCCAATTGAACCTGGAGCCTTGGAGTTGGAGCCCTTTTCCCTGACCTATTATTCTATAACGGCAGCGTATAATTACACTGCATTAATTTAAGTGACACTTTTATCTCAGAGTAAATTATAAAATAAAGTGCCTAAGTGCACTCAAATAGGTAAAATCAATACTGGAGGTAAAAGTAAGGTACAATTTTAGAGTCATGAACATTAGCGTGGTAAACTGTCCGGAAGGAGATAGTCCACCCATTAATATGGCACATACACTATTACGCAACATGGGGGTTCATAATGAACTGTGTGCCAGTGACTGAGGGTTAACTGACTGCTTTGGGAATGCATTATTCATAATGCTACAGTGCTGAGTAATCCAAGGTCACTTTGAGGGAAAATTCACCAGATTTGATTAGGCGTAGCAGTAATGGAGCAGTCGTGTATAAAACTAGGATAATGTTTTTAGTTTGGAGAAGGTTTGGATGCGGTTGGGGGACACCTGTTCATAAATTGGATCACAGTTTGTCCTCAATTCATCTTGGATGCGTTTATTATACGCATGTATTTTTATGTGGTCGAGCGGTTGCCCGGAAATCTGATCACCCAAAATGCGTGTTAATGCCAGGCGTAAAGGCGATTTCTGAATCACTGAGTACTGATCTGGGGTCAGTTTGGCTTTTTATCTCATAATGGATAAGGTGAGGAAATGACCAGGGGAAGACTGATCTTACATCAGGATTACTCCATAGGCATATTTGTCCAGGTCCTCACATTGGTTTCCCAAATCCCAGAGAAAACATGAGCTGAAGACCTTAAGTTATTACTTACAGTACATATTTATCAAGGCCAAAGATGGAAATGAAGCGGTTGCAGTGCATGCTGGGAAGAAGTCCCTCCCACAGCGTAATACTGCGTGACTGCGTTTCAAATCTAATAACACAACCACTGATTGGTGCAAAACAAATGCCATAACCAATCCTTGGTCATGTTATTGATTTTGTGTGTAAATTAATAACCGGTCAGATTCCCAGAGGTGGCCTACAGGATAAATATATACGTATCTAGTGCAGTTTTAACAAAACAGAGGGTAAAGACTGCTATCTGTTACACACCAAATGCTGACAGAAATGCTTGTATCCTTCTAATGCTTCTTACAAAGAGAGTGATGTGTTTAGTTGAAGGATACAGCACATCAATATTTTTCAGATCCCCTTGTTGTGAAGAAAGCTTTGGCTGTGTACATCAGTTCTGGTGAGAAATAGAGAGTTTTAGTTAAGACTCTAAGAGTATTCTGTGTGGGTAGAGACTTTCCTCAGATCTTTCATGACTTTCTTGTTGCTCTAGGGATGAAAAGGGGAACTGAGGTGGTCTGCTCAACATCAAGAATAGTTTTTTTGAAAAGAGCGTTTGGAAAAATAACATCGTCTGTAGCGGGGCAGACCTCTGTCCCAGGGTTCTGACTCCCGCTGAACTTCAGTGCAGTTCCTTGAGGTTCAGGCAGGGGGTAGACTCCTGTCTGGTTACCTTCCAGTTGGTCTGTGTTGAATATTAAACTGGCAAAAGATTTCCTTTTGGTAGATTTGGCGACCAGACATGGTGACTGGCGATCATTACAGGTCTGTTCTACACTTCAATTCCCATAGTTCTCAGCAATATACAGCCTTCTCACACATTTTCCTTCTTCTGACTGTCTGGGTAGTTTCCTTATTTCCATCACTTTACTACTTGTACTTTCATCCATTGTGGTAAAGTTACAAAGACAACTGTGCTCAAACTTCTCCTCCTCGTGTGTTTATGCGGCTCAAACTCTCCTGCGTCACTGCCAGACATAAACTCAGTGAGCACTTTATTAGGTACACCAGTACACCAGCTTGTTAATGCAAATATTGAATCAGTAAATCATGTGGCAGCAGCTAAAGGCAAAAAAGCATGGAAAAATGGTGAAGAGGTTCAGCTGTTTTTTAGACTAAATGTCAGAATGGGGAAGAAATGCGATCTAAGCGTCTTTAACTGTGGAATGATTGTTGATGGCTGACAGGGTATTTTGAGTATCTCAGAAACTGCTGATCTCCTGGGATTTTCATGCACCGCAGAGTTTGCAGCGAATAACAAAAAGCATCCAGTGAGCAGCAGTACTGCGGGCAGAAATGCCTTGTTAATGAGAGAGGTCAGAGGAGAAGGGCCGGACTGGTCAAAGCTGACAGGAAGGTGACAGTAATGCAAACGACCACACATTACAACAGTGGTATGCAGAAGAGCATCTCTGAACACACAACGCGTCAAACCTTTTCAGTGGATAGGCTAAGTCTAATAAATACCTAATAAAGTGCTCACTGAGTGTATGTGTCACACAAACGATGCATCTCCGCACTCGCAACAGTTTCCAGGTTTCCTTGGTTTCCATGCACACATTTCCATACACGGCAGAAATGTGATGGGCCCTGCACTTTTTTCAGATACCTACATTATTTCATATATAAAATTGGAATATATAGAAATTAAACAACGCAGGTGTCAATGGTCATTGCTGGAGAAATGCCAGAGGGAATACAGTATGTCTCCAATATGGTATTTGTTCATTTGAAAAAGTTCATAGATTGCCACTTGAAGGTGGGTAAAACTTTGCCCACTGTAAAAACTGTGTCAGAAATGATGTGTTTGTCTCTTAACCGGCCACCACGCTATGTGAGAATATTTAGATTCTTCTTCAGGCGAGATCTTTAACACCACTTTACACTATTCCCTCTCAGTGTTGAAATACGCAGCCGTCACCGGGCTGATATAATTGGGATTTCTGAGTTGAGAGTGCGGCCCTGGGTTCATTAACTGCATTAACCTAAGTGCAGTTAATTATTTTCAAGAGACAAGCAATGAGAATGTAATGCACACGCCATGACGTACGTACGAGAAGCAGAGGAGAGGAGAGGCTATTAGAGACAAGAAGACTACAAAAAGAGGAGAGGTATTCAAACCCAAAAGCAGCCCGCTTTAATTATATTGTCAAACACGTTGCATTCACAGTTAGGAGTTCAACTATTTGCCGTCTGAATAAAATGCTGTGTGAGTGTAATTTCAGGCCGTTCCTTTATGAGTTTCAGTGTTCCATTACAGCTGCATAATGCCGTCGCTGATGATTTCCTGTTATTCGCATATTTAACCGTCTCCCGCGACAGTGCGTTGTGCACTGGCGACGGCACGGGGGGTGTAGCGGGGCTGCGGGGGAGGAGGGGTGGAGGGGTGGAGAGGTGGAGGGGTGGAGGGGTGGAGGGTAGAGTGGTGGAGGGGTAGAGGGGTGGAGTGGTGGAGGGGTGGAGTGATGGAGGGGTGGAGGGGTAGAGGGGTGGAGTGATGGAGGGGTGGAGGGGTAGAGGGGTGGAGTGGTGGAGGTTTAGCCACTCTCTGGAACATGAGCGGTCTCCCCTGGCCTGAGAGGCCCTCAGCCCCCTCCTGTCCTGCATGGCAGGCTGTGCTGAGGTTAATTGGATGTCAGTGCAGCTGTTGCCTATTGCGTAAAGGCACAGATTGCCTTCCTTTTGGGGACCTGCTCAACCTTTTTTCCTTTTTTTATTGGCCTTCTGTTTGACTTTCTTTTTTTCACCCCCCTTCCATCTCCTCCTCCTCTACCACATGGTGGTGACCATCAGGAACTGTTTATTTGTTTTTTTAAGGGTGTTTTCAGCTATATTGGACAGTCTAGTGTAGAGCGACAGGAAGAAAGGGAGGGAGAAAGGAAGGGAGAGAGGGAGGGAGAGAGATGTGGCAAAGGTCGCTGATTTCACAGCTGCCAGTGAGCTTGTGGATGATGCCAAGGATCATCTAATCACGGTCCTCAAGGTCCGGGAACTGTTTTCCATCCTCCCTTTACCTGGGAGTCAGGTGTGATCACCCTCCCTTTACCTGGGAGTCAGGTGTGACTATCCTCACTTTGCCTGGGAGTCAGGTGTGATCATCCTCCCTTTACCTGGGAGTCAGGTGTGACTATCCTCACTTTACCTGGGAGTCAGGTGTGACTATCCTCACTTTACCTGGGAGTCAGGTGTGATCACCCTGGGAGAAAATAGAACTTGGGCCAGATTTGGATTTGAGGTCCAGATTTCATGATGGCTGCTCTACAGGCTACACCATGAGACGCCCACCAGAGGGACTGTTCTGGCCCAGTCCTGGGTCAAAATGTAATTTAAAAGCTTTAACTTGCTTTGAAATTATTCCTGCAGGTCCCTGGGGATCTTCCATGCTAAATAAAATGTACAATTCAAAATACAAGACTCTCTCTCTCTGAGTATTAGTAAGAAGGGAATTGTTTTTCTGTTAAAATCTGCGGGAACTTGACTGGTGTCTAAAGTAGAGATGTTTTCTAAAGGAGTGTTTGGCCCAGGTGTGATTTGACCGAAGCCCTATTTTCACACCTTGCCGACGCATCAGCCTTGTGGGCAGATTTGTTCGCTATAGAGTGTGAAGTCCACTTTATATTTACTTAGGCCTCTGAATGTCAGTGTTGGAGGGAGAAAAACAGAAGAGAACAGAGTGTTGTATAAAGTGCAGATTGTTCTTATGAAAGCAGTGTGAAAAGGAAGGCTGCTGACCTGGAGCGCTGGCTTACCGAGCGGAGGTCACGGTGCGTCCTGTTCCCTGCTAGGGGCCCGGGTGACGTGCAATTCTGAGGTTCCCGAGGTCCCCACTTTCCCAGCACTCTGAGCCGAACACTGGGCTAACACTGGGCACTTACGCGCTCCTGTGTGCTACGTGTCAAACTGCGGCCATCCCAGATTATGGTCCCTTGGATCTACAGTGCAGGACTTGGGGAGATTTAGATATCCAGTTTCATTTACAGATTCACAACTACCTTATATTTGGAATTTGAATGTGATCCAAAATAGACTGGTGTATACTGTATTGTCTTATGTTCATGCACAATCATATTTAAGGTTACACACTTTGTTGTACTTCGCTCTGGATAAGTGTCTGCCAGATGCCTGTAAGTAATGTAATGTAATGTAGTGTCTTGAATACTGCATAATCAGCCTTGTCAGGTATTTGTTTCCACCTCAGCCATTTTATTTCAGCGGCAGTGCAGTTCGAGCATTAAAAAGCAGTTACTTCAGGTCCACTTGATTAACTTCCAAAATGCTCCATCTAGGATAACTGTGTGTGCATAGAGTCCAAATTGAATTTCTCACTGACTAAGAGATGAGCCTTATTTTGTAAATGGGCGCTCGCTGCGTTAGCAGACACTCTGAATCTCTGGGTTTTTCTGCCGCTGTCATCGTAGACCGCTCATCACACCTCCCCTGTGTACATAGATGCTCGTGATAATAGATTCTGCAGTGGAACCTCACCAGTGATGTTCATATGTTCATTGTTCATATTGTCGACATTGGCTCAGGCGGTAAGAGCAGTCGTCTGGCAGTTGGAGGGTTGCCGGTTCAATTCCGCCCTGGGGGGGGTCGAAGTGTCCCTGAGCAAGACACCTAAGCCCCAAATGCTCCTGACGAGCTGGTTGGTGCCTTGCATGGCAGTGTGAGTGTGTGTATGAATGGGTGACTGAGAAGCATCAATTGTACAGCGCTTTGGCTAAAGGTGCTATATAAATGCCAACCATCTACTTTTTCAGCAGGGAGACTAAAATGCCTTTTAGAGCAGTGGCTATTAATGAATGAGACTGCAGCTGTTTCCTCAGTAAATATCTGAGTTGTGGGTGGCATGGTGGTGTAGTGGATAGTAGTCACCTCACAGTAAGGAACCCTGGGATTGAATCCTGGCTGGGGGCCTCTCTGTGTGGAGTTTACGTGTTCTCTCCCATGCCGGTGTGGGTTTCCTCCGTGTACTCCGGTTACCTCCTGCGGTCCAAAGACATGCAGGTTAGGCTACTCAGGAGTGGCAGGGGGCTCTTTTACCGGGTATTGCTGTAAAAGAAGCATGCATGCTCAGTCAGCCTGCCCTGTATAAATGGAGGTGAGTAAAAAATCTATTTAAAAGAAGCAGTGCGTTATGGGAGTTTGGGAGAACGAGGTCAGGCTGTGACATGGTGAGCTGTACTCTGAGCCGGGTTCTGTACAGCTAGCTTCACCCCCGTATCGCCTGCCAAACCACGGAGCAGAAAGGTCCAAAAATTTGCTTGGTCTAAACAAGTATTTCATATGACAAGTTTTATATTTAGACTTGTTTTTTGCTAAAAAAACGAAAGATATTGCCAATGAAGTGAGACAGTTTTGACTAATTTAAGGATACCAATGGGGTAAGACATTTTCACTTGATAAGCAAACAGTATCTTAAAACAAGCTAATATTTTGTACAAAAAAAAATGTAAATCTCATTTCAGGACTAAAATGCTCCAGACAGTTTTTTCACACTGAGGGAGGCGGATGTTCACACAGTGAACGCTCAGCTCTTCTTCTTCTCCTCTTCTCTCCACAGCAGTCCTCCACGGCCGACCTGATGATCAGGAACATCCTCCTGAAGCATGCTGGGAAGTACGGCTGCCGGGCCCAGACCAGCGCCGACAGCGTGTACGTGGAGGCGGAGCTTCTGGTTCGAGGTGAGCTCACCGTCTGAGTTTGATGTGTGAAGCTGGTAAGTCAAATCACAATTCAGGGTTCTGTAGGAGTTCTTATCCTATTTTAATTTTCCTGGGACATTAAGAGTTAAAGTATTTCAAAAATATGTGTTTGGCCCAGGTCTGGCCCAGGTCTGGCCCTCATTCCACTTCTTTATGCCAGTACCCCCCCCCCACCCCCCCTCCCCATCCCAGTTTCCCCCGTGACCGCTCCGTGGTTAAATCCCTGACTGCTCAAATCCGATTTGCTGGAAACAACAATCGGGGAAAAAATGGGAGTCTGGTTCCTTTGAATAACGTTCCCAGCCCTGTCCAGCTGGGATTGCACATTTCCGACTGGCTTGGTGCCTGCGCCTCCATGAAGAAACACAATTTTGTTCACCTCCCTCTGAGAAGAATGGGCCTTTGATATTGAGATGGTACGTCAGGGATGTGTAGGTTCCAGTACACCGCGGTGGTGGTCCGCAGTTATGTGTGAATACTCGCAGTAAAAACAGCCGTTTGATTGTTCTACTGCTGGTGTAGATTATTGGTGTAAGTTATATTGGGCCAGCGGAGCAGTAAAGCTGGGCCACATCCTGGCATGGGCTGCATCAAACAGGAAACAGAGCCAGTGAGCCTTTTCCCTGAGAGGCTGATGGGAAATGTAGTTCAGAGCTAGTCAAAAATAAATCCCAAGATCTGGACTCATATAAAACTATCTAAAAAAAAAAAAAACATTAAGCAAAACGACATCCCTCAACTTCAAGGCCTTCAAATAATGAGCAGTATTCAGATTGTTGTACAGCACTTCACGCCCTAGGCAAAGCCATTGGTTTCAGTTGATTGGAGTTTCCATGATTGACAGGGTTTTTTGCAGTATCGTTGTAAGACATTTGGTACAGAGTCTGTGTGTTTGATTGGCATTTCACCCATCCAATTCTGGGAAGTAATGTATGAGGGTACCTTGGTGATTTGCTATATCCCTAAAGAGTATTCATCTACAACTCTCCTGTACATGCTATGATATTGCAGTCTTTTACAAAAAAGATATCTCAGTCATTCCTTATAATTGACTGGTACAGTATAATTGATGGCCCTGAAGTATGATATGAACTGTATGTGCATACTGTAAGCCTGACACCATGCCTAAAATATACAGTACTTACCATAGTCTGACTTAGCTTCAGACAAAAGTGATTCCGGTCGTATTATGTTATTACTCAATTATAAATTAACAACAAGCTTTATTGATATGGCACAGTCGCTCGCCTGAAATCCACGTATCGCACGCGATCCATCACGGCGACTTAAGGGTCGTCCCGCGGCGTTTCCACGGCTACGCGCGCCGCATATTAACGCCCGTTAATGCGGGTGTTGAGCACCTTTCGCGGCGGTCACGGGAGATTGGCTTTCGTACGGCGCGGCAGCTGTTGGGCGGACCGTTTACAGCTGTTCCCCGGGCGGCCGCGTGCGTTCGCCACGCGGGCGGGTTACGCGCGCTTCTGGAGCCGCTCGGAGACATATGCCGCGCCGCGGTGCTGCGGGATAGCGCTACACGCCCTCGCGCTCCCGGCAGCTGGCGGGCTGTCTCCGTGAGCGGGGACAGGAGAGAGCGCGAGGTTCTTAATCAGTGTGAAACTGCTGGAGGTGAGAGAGGGGTCTTTGTGTGCAGTAGAGATGCATTGTGCTGTGTTTGCACCTGGATGTTTACATGCGTGTTTCACTTGTAGAGCGAACGGCAGTGATACATTTAAAAAGCCGTTTAGAAGTAAAATGGCTCATTCAGCTCTCTTTCCCTCTCTCTCTCCTTCTCCCCCTCTCTCTCTCTATCCCTCTTTCTGAATTATTTTCAATTAAATTCTGTTCTATTCTAAGAAATATACTTTCTTGGCATGAAATACAAAATGCAGTAAATATTGGCAAATATGTGTACATAATCAAAAACCTCTCTATCTCTCTGCCCCCTCTCTCTCTCCCCCCTCTCTCTATCTCTCTCTGCCCCCCTCTCTCTCTCTCCCTCTCTCTCTCTCTCTCTCGATAGGGGTTAAATTGTTTGCTACATGTGCGACATCTTCTCTCCCTCACCACTTCTCTCTCGTTAGGGGTGATAGTGTTTGGCACGTGTGTGACACTCTCTCTCTCTCTCTCGTTAGGGGTGATAGTGTTTGGTAAGTGTGTGACACACACTCTCTCGTTAGGGGTGATAGTGTTTGGTATGTGTGTGTCACTCTCTCTCATTAGGGGTGATAGTGTTTGGTACGTGTGTGACACACACTCTCTCTCGTTAGGGGTGATAGTGTTTGGTATGTGTGTGTCACTCTCTCTCGTTAGGGGTGATAGTGTTTGGTACGTGTGTGACACACTCTCTCTCTTGTTAGGGGTGATAGTGTTTGGTATGTGTGTGACACACACTCTCTCCTTAGGGGTGATAGTGTTTGGTATGTGTGTGTCACTCTCTCTCGTTAGGGGTGATAGTGTTTGGTATGTGTGTGTCACTCTCTCTCGTTAGGGGTGATAGTGTTTGGTATGTGTGTGTCACTCTCTCTCGTTAGGGGTGATAGTGTTTGGTATGTGTGTGTCACTCTCTCTCGTTAGGGGTGATAGTGTTTGGTACGTGTGTGACACACACTCTCTCGTTAGGGGTGATAGTGTTTGGTACGTGTGTGACACACTCTCTCTCTTGTTAGGGGTGATAGTGTTTGGTATGTGTGTGACACACACTCTCTCTCGTTAGGGGTGATAGTGTTTGGTACGTGTGTGACACACTCTCTCTCGTTAGGGGTGATAGTGTTTGGTACATAAGTGACAATCTCCCTCGTTAGGGGACACAATCAGCACCCTGTCAGTCAGGGCCTGGCGCAGGCTGGTGCCTCACCCCTCTGTGCTGCTGTGAGAACCACAGTGTGCTCAAAGGAAATAACGGCAATCCTTTCACAGGAAACTATCTCTCCATCTCTCCCCTTATCTCTCTCTCTCCCCCTCTATCTCTCTCTGCCCAACTCTCTTTCAATTTCTCTTCAGCTTTATCTCTCAGTTTCTCTCTCCCTCTCTATCCTTCTGCCCAACTCTCTCAATTTCCATCTCTCTTTCTCTCACTATCTCTCTAACTTTCTATATCTTTCTGACTGTCTATCTTTATCAGCCTCGCTCCTCCACCTCCCCCTCTCCTCCCCTTTCCCTTCCTCCCACCCCTCTCCCTCTCATCCCCTATCCCTCTCTCTATCCACTCCCTCCCTCTCTCTCTCTCTACCTCCCTCCCTCACACCTCCCTCTCTCTCCCCCTCCCTCTCTAAAGCGGTTGATTGTGTCGCCGCAGGACCCCCAGGCCCTCCCGGTGTGGTGATTGTGGAGGAGATCACGGACTCCACGGCGACGCTGTCCTGGAGCCGAGGGGTGGACAATCACAGCCCCATCAGTGCCTACAACCTGCAGGCGCGCAGCCCTTTCTCCCTGGGCTGGCAGACCGTCCGGACAGGTGATCACCCCGGGGGGGCTCTGTCTGTGGGGGGGGGGGGCTCAGTCTGAGGTGGGGGGGGGGGGTATGGGGTCGGTCCTCAGGATCCTCCACCTCACAGGTCTGCCCACTCTATACTGTGGTCTGGTCCGATTGGCTGGAAGGCGCGATTCATGCACACACAGTTCAGGTCATTTTTAATCACTGTTCTAAATTCATATGCTGGCTGAATAACTACCGTAGCTGGGCTACGATAAGATTACGATAAGATATCATTATGTTTCAGGAAATGCAATACATGCTAGGTATAATCTTGTAATCTTATAATCTCTATAGGCATAGTTACTAGGAGAAATGGTTCCACCCATGAGCCTATTGCTAGTATGGGCGGCATTAGCTCAGGAGGTGAGAGCCGTCGTCTGGCAGTCGGAGGGTTGCCGGTTCGATATCGCCCGGGTGTGTTGCAGTGTCCCTGAGCAACCCCTAAATGCTCCTGACGAGCTGGTTGGTGCCTTGCATGGCAGCCAATTGCCGTTGGTGTGTGAGTGTGTGTGTCAATGGGTGAATTAGGAGTATCAGCGCTTTGGATAAAGGTGCTATATAAATGCCAAACATTTACCATTTACCATTTAGTGCCAGCTTCCTTTGGTAGCATACTACCTTTTATACCATGATCTTGGTTAATTCTCAATTCTGATTGGCTGGAAGGTTTGCTTTATAGCTATATAAGTTTTGGTCAAGTCTGCCTGAGTAACTGTAGAATAGCTGTACTATGGGGCAGTTTTGGTATTATGTTTAAGGTAATGTACACGGCTAGGTAACTATATAGGCATAGTTAGGAGGAGAAATGGTTCCACTCTCTATACTGTTGCTGTTCTAGTTGCAGCTCCCTTTGGTAGTGTCATGCAATGTGACCCACAATCCCCCCAACAAATCATGTAAACAGGAGCTTTGCTGACACCCCTCCCCTCTTCCATAAATCAAAATTCAGCTGGGCTGTATGTTCAACGCCGCCTCCTGTTTCGTTGTGCTGCGTGTACACTTCAGCCGTTTAGCCAGGTGTGCTCTTACCAAAAACGCCTCAAACACATTTACGATCTGTGTACACAGCTGGGGGTTTACTCCAGTCGAGATTAAGTGGCTTTCACTCAAGGGTGCCTACAACACGGCCCCACCGGGAAACGAAAACTTTGGAGTCTAACTCTCCAGTTCTCTAACAGCTGCACTGCACTGGCCCCGTGGAGGGAGGCAGGGAGGGAGGGCAAGAGAGAGAAACCTACTTTATTCAAAAAGAGCTCGTTTCAATTTCTGCCAAAAACCCTCCTGAATTCTCACGAAGTGTCGCTGACTTCAATTATGCGCGAGTGAATTAAAGGCTTTAACCAAAAATAAAATAGCTTCCCCCTGCCATTACAAAGCACAGAACCCCACTCTTTCACAGTGAGGTGAAAGTCATAGCGTTTCCCGCAGCTGTTTTATTGGACTGCGGGAAGTTTAATAGCTTTATTTTGTGTACCTTTCCTGGCGAGCTCATCCATTCCTGGCCTTTAATGTGGTGGGCCAACGGGCGGCCAACAGGAGTAATCTGTTTAAATAGCAGCGGTCTTGAAAGAATAATAGAAAATTTGGTGTTCGGTAATGATTCATCTTGCCGGACGGATGATTCAGCGCCGCGCTCAGCCCCCCTGAAGCGGCCGGGTTCAGACCCGGCGCTGCACGACAGGGAGCGGGTGAGGTCTGGGGTATAATGAGCGCGGTGATTCGGTAACTAAGCGAAAGGTAAGAGATTTTTAGCCCTGTTTGCTGCAAACAGACTGGTGGGCTTGCGTTTGAAGGGCTGTCGGGTCTGTGGAGAGCTCTCCACTTGGCGGTTATCGGCTGATAAGAGCGGCGCTGCTCCGCGCACCGCGTGGAGGGGGAAGGGGAAGAGGAAGAATTGCCCGCCGTGCGTATAACGACAAATTAGAACAGGGTGTGCCTGTGGTTAAAGCAGCTTTCATGAACGCGAAAGTCGCTGACTTATATTTTTTTCTATTTTTCACGTGCGATAGCATGCTCACCTAATTATTTGCGGTGTCTGTGAGGGTTTCTCGGAGAGTTCCCCTACAACACTGGGCTCGCGCAAGCAGCTCTCCCACAGACAGCGGGTTTTCTCCGTGATGGAGAATAATGAGGTCACGCGTTGGTGTAATGCGAGGTTATTTGGGGGGTTAAGCGCATCATGCTCTGTTTCTCCCCTGCTCTGTGTGTAATTGCCGGACCCCCCCCCCCCCTCGCTCTGACCCCCTCCACCCTGCTCCGACAGACTCCTGACTGGGCTTTTTCCTCGGGGAAGTGCATCTCTTCCGTCTCCAATCCCGCCGCCTCTCCCCGCGTGGCTCTCCGGCGAAACGCGGCCGTCTCTTTTTTTAACGCGCCGGACGAAGCCGCGCCCGACGACGATTAATCTCAATCTGGCGCGGCCGCGTGCGCTCCGGCTCGCCGGGGACACCGTGGAAATGACACGCGATGCAGAGCGCTCCCCGGACAGACTGAATCAAAGAGCCGGGCTCAGAGCCCCGCGGAGGCCGTTACAGCCGCTGGGAGCGGAGGTGTGACGCGCGCGTTTGTTAGGAGCGCTCCGATTGGCCGCCCTGCAGCCGCAGCCTGCAGTGGTGTATAATGGGTGAGGAAAAGGTCTGAGGTTGCAGGTTTGAATCCCGGGTAGGACACTGTGTTACGCTTGAGCAAGGTGCCTGCATCTCTTATGGTCCATGTATAAGCACAGACACTATCTAAAAGCGTTATGAGGTGTCTCGGTCAGTTTAGCATCTGCTAAATGGCAGTAATGTAATATGAGGTCACCTAATGAAAATCAAACGTCAAAACGTTGTCCGTCTTGCTCACTTCATAATATTGTCCCATATTGTACACCTTTCCTGTGTTTCATTTTATGTCCTGATATCCATAAGAAGACGTTTGTGTGGTTCTAAAGTACCAAATACAATCTATCCAGGATTACATGTCCATTCTCCAGCACCTCTCATGAGCTTTATCAAGAACCTCGGTTCTGATTGGCTGGACAGCTCCAACGAACTGAACGGCGTCTGTGCCGAGCACTTGGATTTGTTATGGCTACAAGATGGGCTGTGCTGAAGCGTGATGTCGTAACTTCACGGAAGTCCAAACGGCTGGTTTAAATGCACATTTTCTTCACACAGATTGTGTGGATTTATTTTGATACTTTCATACTGTTTTATAGCACCTTCAACTCCTTTATAACCCACATAGCACAGGAAATGTCACTTTCCACAGTATGGGACCTTTAATAAATATATATCTTTTTTATCTCGGGTTTTACTTTTCTAACTTTGTGTCCTTCTTCTTTTTTGCCTTGCGCTTGCACTCAATACTTCGGGTGTTATTTTATTATGAATGTAACATAACCCTGAACAAGTGCTACGCCCTTTCAAAGCACGCTTTCCACCCCTCCTGTTTTTAAGGCTGCTGCCATTATCAGTCAGGAGGCTGGCAATCACATTTGCATAATTAAAAGCTCATTTACGTATTTGAGCGGAATTTAAATGCCACACTTCTGACAACCCCCCCCCCCGTCACCTTTTTAATATGCTCTCTGCTGTTCAATCCCAGAGTTCAGCTGGATCCACTGTTCATGGCACTGGAGTCATTTTCCCTTTTTCATTCCAGATTGCCTTTATTATCATTCCCTGCTGAATAATTCCTGTGTGGCAACATGCATATAAATGGCAGGATGCAAAAATAAGGCCTGATTGGTGATGGATGGACTGATTTATTGAATGTGAACATGTAATTGCTGCACATGCAATTCTGTGTACTCGCCGTTTGGTTGGCCCTGTCCCTGACCCTACCGTATTTAATATTGCGCTCGGCAAACGGGCTTGGTAATGTCACATGAGTATTTAACCCTTTCAGCCCCGAGCCCAGTATGAAGTGGCTCCGCCTAAATACCAAGGGGTTGTGGCTTTTGTTGAGAAAATTGAGAAAGTTGAGAAAATTTAGTTGGGTTTTAACTGGGGCTCAAAACAATAGTAGTGCAGTGATTGGTTAAAAAGGTTGAGAGTTCCATATGTTTTTCACGGTAGTTACACTTGAGTGCCCTATGGCACTCTTGAGACTAAAAGGGTTAAATGTGTATTTTTATATTTAAGATGAATTTACGGCAAACACTTGTGACTGGGTAACACTTTGATTGCAGACCCCAGTCATGTGACGGGGGACATGGAGTCAGCCATGGCGGTGGTGCTGAACCCTTGGGTGGAGTACGAGTTTCGGGTGGTGGCCACCAACGCTATTGGGACGGGGGACCCCAGCACCCCTTCCAGAGTGGTCCGGACCAAGGAAGCAGGTATCTTTCTGGAAATCTGAATTAAAATTCTCGTCCCGAGAGAAGCGTTTTGGATTTATCCGCAACACACACTAATGCCAAACGGACTCAATGAGGTGCTGACATTGGCTTGTTTCGTTTGAGTCTTGCTTGTAGCTGGTTCTGGCATGTGATTGGTCCTACTATGAACCACGTTACCTTACCTGTTGCAGCTGGTAAAAGTTTGACGGAACCTCCACTTTGCATTATTACGCTTGATTCACTGAAGAAGGGCGTCTTGCCCAATATATTCAAGTGATAAATAACTCAATATTTTTCATGGTAGTGCGGTCCTTCATTGCATTCACTTTTTACTGTTAGTAGGATCAGCACACGCTATGCTATGCTAAAGCTCTGAAACAGTTTAGTGTTTGAGGTTTAGCGGGAATGGCGCACGGTCGCTAACTCCACATTCGCAACACTCATTTCGCACGCTATCTGAAGGTGCAATGCGGAAAATGAAAAATGCTGACTGCTGTGACTTCAGAAGTAGTAAATTAGGGAATTACTGGGGTATTAAATACACAGCGGTGTCTGGAAAAGCTTTTTAAGATCCAGTCTAGCTCAGTAAAACGGGTAAACTCAAGACCAGCCTATTAACTTTGAATTGTGCTGTCTAACTACAGTGGCCAGTCAACCCGGCCCAGTGCAGACGGGTAGAACCACAGGCTCTGGAGCTGGCACAATCCAGTCGGATATTAATATCCATCCATCCATCCATTATCTGAACCCACTTATCCTGAACAGGGTTGCAGGGGGGCTGGAGCCTATCCCAGCATACATTGGGCGAAAGGCAGGAATACACCCTGGACAGGTCACCAGTCCATTGCAGGGCACACACACCATTCACTCACACACTCATACCTACGGGCAATTTAGACTCTCCAATCAGCCTAACCTGCATGTCTTTGGACATTGGATATTAATATTATTGTGTTTTTATTACATTGGGCCATACTGCTTTCTTAACCCTTGCGTTGTCTTAAGGGTCAAAAATGACCCAGCACTATTTTTAACAACAGAGAAAGCCCCCTAAACGATCTTTTTTCAACTTCAAATTTGACGACAAAGTTTGTGATGAGTAACATGTTGTTTCTTAATGCAAAATAGATTTGGGGTTTAAAATTCAATTAAGCTGCTTTATTTTAGGGGTTTAGTGAAGGCTCGAACAAGGGGAATATACAGAATGTTAAGAAGGGTTAACAATAATGACACCTACATTCTGTCTGCAGCAGTTGTTTTGTTTTTTTTATGGGAAAATCAGGTTCCACACAAAATAAATAACCAAAGAGAACCAGTCTTCATGGTGAGCTAGCTGTGGTGCAGTTTCACCGTTCTCAGATCACACGATGCTCCTGACCACACAGAGAAGGTTTCCATGGAGAACGCGTTTGTGTTGGCTGATAGGCACTCGTCGTTTGTGTTGGCGCTCTGTGAAGATCAGAATACTCATGTAGCGTCTCCACTGTTGTGCTAAATCCAGACCACAGGCTCTCGCTCATTAGCGCGCTAACTAGGCACGGTCTGTACGACACAGTCTATTTCCATCGCTGCGGCTGTCAATCATTAGCCGATAACAAGAGGAAGGATGGGCATCCTTATCTTTCCACAAATAGTATTCAGTATCCACTGCATGCCTCCCCAAACATAAATTATTAGGCTACGACTGGAAGAGGCAGACCTGGTTATGTGTCTCCTTCATTCTTCAGTGACAGACACAATGCCTGAGCAAGAGTCTGAACTGCAGTTCAGTGTTTCACCACTAGAGGTAATCACGCTGGTGCCTACAGACTAGTGCAGGCCTACTCAACTCCAGGTCCTGAGGGCCACGGTGTCTGCAGGTGTTTGCTTCAACCTTGCACTGCACCACCCAATTTTCAGAATTCTCCTTACTTCCCGAAGCAAGGAGGTAAAATAATTGAAATCAGGGGGTGTAGTGCACGGTTGGACCAAAAACCTGCACAGATACCTCCAGACCCTGCAGCCCACAGGACCTGCAGTTGAGTAGCGCACTGGCTTAGTACCTACAGCCAGTAGGAAATGGAATCGAGTGCCTTTTTTGAGGATTTTATTTTGCACCAATATCCTCAGGAAAGCTTTCACCTTTTAATCTGATTTATCTACAAGTCAGCAACCATCCATATGTATTTCTCTGTGTGTATGTGTGAATTAAAATACTGTTGATGTTGAAGCATCATGTTATATTAGTACTTTCATTAGTATGTTTTCATAGAGAATGCTTTTTTCCCTCCTCTCTCTGTTAAAATGTGCCCCCCAGCATGGTCTCTGAGCGAATCGGACCAGTGCCAGCACAGTCTCTGAGCGAATGGGACTGGTGCCAGCACCTCCTCTGCTTTGTAGCCCTGCTGGGGAGGCACCTGATTGGCTTAGCATTGCCTGAGGGAGTTATGGGAAGGGAGTAGTCTGGCAACCTCCCAGTTGGCCAGACTCAGTGCTTAAATGCCTTCTGAGCAGTGTGATTGACATGCACGCGCGTGTGTGTGTGTGTGTGTGTTCCTCTGTGTCTCCTGCAGTTCCCTCAGTGGCTCCCGCCAACGTGAGTGGAGGAAATGGCCGCCGGCACGAGCTGGTGATCTCCTGGGAGGTAATGATCGCATCACCGGGGGCTGCACCAATCAGGGCCGATAAAAGAGGGATCAGGCTGTTATGATGTCATGGAAGAGAGGAGCTCCACCAGTCAGGGAGTTTACTGGTAGCAACCAACACAGCAATGTCAATGCTGTGTCAGATACACCAATCACTCTCAGCAATTGTCATTGTACATGCAATGAAACCTGAGCACATATTTGTAGTCAAAAATATTTAACGCTTAATCTGTTGTTTTCGGCAGAGGCTTTCCCCGGGGGTGTTCATTTTTACAATCATTGTTCCCGATATAGAGTGTGATTCGTACTGCTGATCTCTGTTTGCAACTAGTAAGGTGACACTGCCACAACCTTAAAAATATTTTCTTCTGCACGCAGACATCATGGGTGTGGTTTCTCCTGGTTAATGATGAAGAAGTGATGTTCAGACCTTGACTGTGTTAATCTCAGACAGAGGTCCTCAGCACAGACACCAAGAGTTTCACAACTGATAGCAGGAGAGAATATGCATCAACTAAGCCAAGTAAAGCGTTTAAATATCACCATTTCTGCTCTAATCTGGCGATCGCGTCCCTGACTAATGCGGTCGTGCCCTCCGCAAACGCTCACCGTTAATTGACCGCAAGGTTCCAAACCACTGCCCATGCACACATAATTGCTGGGGTGCACGGCACTCTGTTGCTCAGGTGACGTCATCGAGACCTCCTCCGTACTGAACGCTGTCGATGCTGAAGAATACAGCACATTGCACTGTAGAACAGAACAGATCAGCTGTAGTTCTGTCATTAGCACTGGCTGCATTAACCCTTTGAAGAGCAGGTTTTTTTAAAGGTCAGTGTTCTAGAGCTCCACTGCTTTCAGTCACCAATAGTGACTGTTACATCAGCAGTAGAATGCTCAGTTAAAAACATTATAAGAACATTCTGTATGTGCGATCTCACTGAGTGATCTACAGAGCTAAAGCCTTATTGCACTGGCTGTTTCAGTCTAGCTCCACCATTTTATAAAAATGCATTCTGGGGTGGGTAGAGTAGGTTTTCTTTTGCGTAAAGTATTCCCTAACCAATCAGGTGCCGTGTTCTGTTTCGTATTGATCCATAACAGCTGGTTTGCCGAATTTTTAAATGAGCGTTAAATTAAATGGATAAATTTGCGGGCATCAACAATTTCCTGACTGGATATCTGATTGACATCTATATATGACATCACGATTCAAACATTTTATGTTTCAAACTCTATATCCAGCTGAACACGCTTTTCCACCAGTCGTTTAAGCCAAAATGATATTATTTCATAAAGGTTGAAATAATGACATGGATGAAAATGTTTCCCAATAAAGTAGGCATACAAACATGTTTACAGCTAAAACAAAGTTTGAACTGGGTGCCCTGGTGGGGGGGGGTACAGAAATAACATTTCATACAGGATCTGTGATGCAACACAGAGCATGCCCAATACATGGTGTGCACACATGCACAACAGACTGCGTATCAACGCATTAAAATACATATTAACATAATTCATCTCAATGTTAGATTATACTGTAGCAATAATTAACTGCTTGTTGGGTGCTAAGATGAAATAGATGGCAGTGTAGGTTCGGGGTGTGAAACCTGCTTTAAGTACTAGTCATCTGGGTGTGTAAATTAACAGTTTTGGTCACAACAAATTTACCCGATAACACTCTCTGGCTATCCTCAGTTATGGAATATTACTTTCATTAATTTGCAGTGTTCTAAGTGATTTATTATTTGTTGTAGTGGAGTGCTGGAAGTAGAACCCAAGGGTATTATGCTGAATAGCTCATTCTTTCCTTAGTTTTTTTATGCCATATTATTCTCTGCACAATCTTTTGCTTCTATCAATTAGAGTATGTACTTTAGATTTGCATTGTGTGTTTTAACATTAAGCTACTTAATTTACTGATGAGCTGTGATGGTAAAAAAAAGAAGAAGAAGAAACTGTGTGATCTGAAATGATTTTCTTATCCAAGTGTAATGGTGTGAATTGTTTGATGTCTTTCTCATGGAGTGTGAACGTCTTCTAAGCAGACGGCACTAAACTCTGCTCTTGTCCCAGCGCGAATCATCAATTAACGCCTCTTACATATTTCACATATCACATAATCTGCTGAAATTCACTTATTCAGGAGGGTTAAATTGCGCTATGTGCGTTAGAAATAGTCAGGGCCACACTATGGTATGACTTTTAGCTCTCCTGCTTATTCTCTTCCCCTCCCTCCCTCCCTCCCTCCCTCCCTTCTTTTCTCCGTGTACCAGGAGAGATGTGAATTATGACAAACTGTCAGTCTTCCACTGCCACCCCCCCCACCCACCCACCCACCCCCGTACAGTCAGCGATGTTAAAGGAACATCTGGTTATAATCTCTTTCTCGACTCAGCTCAGGCAGAAAAACGGCCATCAGTCCCCCAGCGGGATCTGCCACGGCGTAAGATGGCGGCTGTCCTCCCTCGATGGCGAGCGCGTTTGACTTCCTGACTGCGTGGTTGCGCTGGGCAGTGCTGTGCAGATGAGCTCGATGGATGAGAGGAGCAGAAGGCTCTGAAATGAAGGCTATAAAACCCCCCATTAGCTGGGGAGAGGGGGCCCACAGCTGTGAGTGCTGCCCGTGGTTATTTCTGCGGTTATTAAGAGCGCGGGCCCAACTGTCTGTGGGAAAATAACCTCCGCACCGCGCAAACTGCACCTTGGTGTGGCATTATGGGAGAAAAGGCACATTCCAGATGGGGTGGACGTGCTCATTGCGGGTCTGTCTCCAGTCATTATAGCCAGGGAGAGGCATTACTGTAAGTATAGAATAAGCATCATTTTAACGGGCTTGCTGTTTGTGGTGACAGTTTGGTAATGGCTGCTTTGACAAGTGTCTGTGCACCGAGTAAAGCCTGTTGGGCTGTGTGTTTGTCTGGGTGTTAGTCTGTGTGTTGGGCTGGGTGTTGGGCTGGGTGTTAGTCTGTGTGTTGGGCTGGGTGTTAGTCTGTGTGTTGGGCTGTGTGTTAGTCTGTGTGTTGGGCTGTGTGTTAGTCTGTGTGTTGCCTGTGTGTTAGTCTGTGTGTTAGGCTGTGTGTTAGTCTATGTGTTATTCTGTGTGTTAGTCTGTGTGTTGGGCTGTGTGTTAGTCTGTGTATTGGGCTGTGTTAGGCTGTGTGTTAGTCTGTGTGTTGGGCTGGGTGTTAGTCTGTGTGTTGGGCTGGGTGTTGGGCTGTGTGTTAGTCTGTCTGTTAGTCTGTGTGTTGGGCTGTTTTAGTCTGTGTTAGGCTGTGTGTTGGGCTGTGTGTTAGTCTGTGTGTTGGGCTGTGTGTTAGTCTGTGTGTTGGGCTGTTTTAGTCTGTGTTAGGTGGTGTGTTGGGCTGTGTGTTATAAGCCTTCATACGGGTGTCATTACAGGTGTCATAAGCCTTCATATGGGCGGCCTGTAGCATAGTGGTTAAGGTGCAGGACTGGGACCCACAAGGTTGGTAGTTCAGTCCCCAGTGTAGCCACAATAAGATCCACACAGCCGTTGGGATCTTGAGCAAGGCCCTTAATCCTGCATTGCTCCAGGGGGGATTGTCTCCTGCTTAGTCTAATCAACTGTACGTTGCTCTGGATGAGAGCGTCTGCCAAATGCATTACATTAATGTAATGTAATGTAATGTAATACTACAGGTGTCATAAGCCTTCATGCAGGTGTTATTACAGCTGTCATAAGCCTTTGTACAGGTGTCATAAGTCTTTATTATGGATATGGTTACAGGTATCATGCTGGCACCAAATCCCCTTTTTCTATTTGCAGAAACAGAAAGTTTTTATTTCAGCCTCAGCACTCACAGATCTCACAACTTGGTCTTATTTTAAAGGGTCTAACAGTTTCTCTAATTTAAGAACTAATTAGTCAGTTATTTCCTTTCTTTTATACAGAAGGGCAGTTATTCTGAATTCTGATGGCTGAGCCAACGTGTCCTACTGAGTTGAAAAAAAACAGGGACGTTTTTCCACAATCAGTTGCGAGCGCTGACTCATTTCTGCCTGCCCAATCAGCTGTGAGAGCTGCATGGAGAATCTTGCGCCCAATCACCCCGCTGTCTCATTACTGTAGCAACAGGGGGCTGTTCTCTCTGGCAGCTGATCTATGGGGCTTTAGACCCCAGCGCCCCCAGTCCCCGATACAGTGTGTAACGGCCCAAGAGGCCTACCTCTGCCCTCACCCACACCCGCCGTGCTCACAACATTCTCACAACATTCGCACCAACAGTACCCCAGGGTCACTGTCGTGCTCACAACATTCTCACAACATTCTCACAACATTACCCCAGGGTCACTGCCGTGCTCACAACATTCTCACAACATTCTCACAACATTCCCACCAACATTACCGCAGGGTCACTGCTGTGCTCACAACATTCTCACAATATTCTCACAACATTCCCACCAACATTACCCCAGGGTCACTGCCGTGCTCACAACATTCTCACAACACTCTCACAACATTCCCACCAACATTACCCCAGGGTCACTGCCGTGCTCACAACATTCTCGCAACATTCTCACAACATTCCCACAAATGTTACCGCAGGCTTAAAGCAACATTACTGCAGGGTCACTGCCGTGCTCACAACATTCTCACTACATTCCCACCAATGTTACCGCAGGGTTAACGCAACGTTACCGCAGGGTTACCGCCGTGGTCTTCTGGTCGATTCCGCCCCAACGTGACACCGCGAGAGTTTCCGCCGTGTCCGCACTCCCCCTGGGAGCCTGTTTATATCCCTGACATCTGGAGGGAATATCGGAATTGTCTTTCAAATTACCGTATGGCTGAGCCTTCTGCCAAGAAGAGCCGGATGCACTGTAGACTAGCGGACCGTCCTCGGTTAGCTTTTTTTTCCATTTATTACATTTGCTTGAGGTTTAATTCTGGCAGCTCACATTTTAATTAAAATTAACTTCCCCATTAATAAATTTCATTTGGATCTGGGCAATGCCAAGCAAGTTCTGCTCACCGCATCTGTGTCCATACCAGGCAAACCCATCCCAGAATGACGCGTATACACTGAGCACTGTATTAGCTCCTTTTTTAGACTTATTAAGTCTTATGCTGCTGTAGCCTATCCACTTAGAGCTTTGACGCATTGTGTGTTCAGAGATGCTCTTCTGCATACCACTATTATTTGCGTTACTGTCACCTTCCTGTCAGCTTTGAACAATCTGGCCCTTCTTCTCTGACCTCTCTCAATAAAAAGGCGCTTCTGCCCGCACAACTGCTGCTCACTGGATGTTTTTTGTTTTTCACACTGTTCTCTGCAAAGTCTAGAGACTGTTGTGCATGAAGATCCCAAGAGATCAGCAGTTTCTGGGATACTCAAGCCACCCTGTCTGGCACCAACAATCATTCCATGTTTTTTCCCCCATCCCGATGGTTGATGTGAACATTAACTGAATCTCCTGACCCATATCTGCATGATTTTATGCATTGCACTGCTGCGACACGATTGGATGATTAGATAATCGCATTAATTAGTAGGTGTACAGGTGTTCCTAATGAAGTGCTCATTGAGTGTGTATGTGTGATGGAGGAAGGATGGTGGCCACTTTACCAGAAGAAGAAATCCTGTTAGGGGCTTTGCCTTGTGTGTAATACCTGTGATGGAAGAGGAAAAAAGAAAAAATGAAATTAATTAATTTGCCCTCAAGAAGTATTGCATAGCGAGTTCAGGAGGGGAAGTTTTCATGGGTTTACTAAAGGACCCCTGCCATTTGAAAGCCGGCAGAAGGCTAATTCTGAGTGGAAGGCTGTTCGCGATTAGAAGCACAACCCTTCTGGCACAATCCACGCAAGTCGTCCAATCAGAGATTAACATGTTGCTGGTTCACTGGTGCTGTACCGTGTGAGCCTTATGTTTCCCCAAACGGGACGAGAGTTCATTTCTGTGACCCGTTCCCTCCTTAATGTAGGAATTAAGTCCTGGAGCGAGATTAAGTCGGAAAGCACCAGCTTTCCCAGAGCGTTGCCAGGAATCTGCTTGCCAGATAAGCACAGAACTAATTCTGCATCCGCTCCTACCGCAGATAATGTTACAGCCAGAGAAAAACAAGACCAGGACCGGGTAAAATGCCTGGGGGGCTGTGTGTGCTGTAATCATATTTAACAAATGAGCTCATGCTTGTAATTGGAGGAGCGTGATGTCCACAAGTGCTCTGCTGCTGAGAATTTCATCATTAAAACCGAAAATCTCACTAGCGACAGAGAGCTCGCATGAAAGAACCCGGCTTTGGGAAATTTGGGCCCCTGTGTGTGGTTTTTTTTTTTTTACTAATATGTTGCTTCCCTGTATTGAATGCAAAAAAGCTGGCTTATGGAAGCCATTAACATGTAAATGGTGTGCTTGGTGTCAGTGAACACATTGCAGTCCTCAGGTTGATGTGCAGCATCTATTTCTGTGTACATTCATGTCTTTTTCACCGTAATTTGTTAGCCCATTAGCCCGTTTCATTTAGCAAATGAGTCATTGTGTTGAGCAGGCTAACGGGCAGCTAACTGTCCTTAGCGGCTATGGAGCACTGAACTGTGTGGATGAATGCTGCTTGCATGTACTATCCGCCCAGATGTTAGGAAGTCTTTTTTCACACAGAGAGTGGTCACTGTGTGGAATAGCTTGCCAGGACATGTAGTGGAGGCAGAAACACTGGGGGTTTTCAAGACCTCACTTGATGCGGTGCTAAATACTATTTAGCTTTTAGGCAAACTAAGCAGTAGGTACACTTTAGTGGTAGGAAAAGGTGAGCATTGCTGGACTGAATTGCCATTATGTAATGTTAATGTTATGTTATGTTATGTTACTAGAGGATCAGGGAGTTCAGATCAGAATCCGAAAAATAGGTTTCACTGCAGACACACACTTCTTAGAGACAGTTTTTGTGGTTAAATGGGAGAGCAACAGGAGTGAGTGGGGTCTAATGAAGCAAAAAGACCACTGCAGCAGAATAGCTTTCATTCCCTATTAGCTCTCCATGGATTTAATTGCAGCTAAAGAGGACATTTTTCTCATATTCAAACATAGCCTCCTCCAGTTTATTGTTGAACCTTTTTCAGGTGTTGCTTGTTCACAAGCCTATGTTGGTACATCCGAGATAATGTTTTAGGATGAGTTTCGGGGTGAAATCCGGTCATGCTTTTTTTCATTGTAGACTTTATTTAATTCCCTGCAAATTGCTGACAATTTTCACAGAAACATCTACTTCCACCTCTATTTGGAGCAAATTATAGTAATAGTATTCTTCCGTGTGATTATATGTTTTGGTGAAGGGATGCAGTATTTCAGTACTGCATATAAATAGTTCACCCAGGGTCTTGTATCGCAAATGCAGTATTACTGAGTTAGCTGGATAACTAGCGCTAAAACCCAGAGCAGCTCTACTTTAGTCCATGTTCCAAATTTGCGTGGGTTCTGTGTTTTACTCAGTGCAGTTATCCAGCTAACTAAGTAATCCTGCTTCATGAAACAGGCCCCTGGATCACTGAGTTGCTCATTACCTTAAGCAAGGCCCTTAACTCCACATTGCTCCAGGGGGGATTCGCCCCTCCTTTGTCTAATCAACTGTAAGTTGCTTTGGATAAAAGCCTCAGCTAAATAGCTGTGATGTAATGTGTCCCTCCAGCCAGTGTCTGAGGAATTCCAGAACGGGGAGGGCTTTGGCTACATCGTGGCCTTCCGGGCCAATGGGACGAGAGGCTGGAAGGAGAAGATGGTGACATCAGCCGACTCCACCACCTTCAAGTACCGCGACGAGACCTTCCCGCCCCTCACCCCCTTCGAGGTCAAAGTGGGGGGCTACAACAACAAGGGCGACGGACCGTTCAGCAAAGTGGTCACCGTCTACTCCGCCGAAGGAGGTGAGGAGGAGGGCAAGGCTGCGACCTTAGGGTCACCTTTAGGTCGAGTGCGGTTTCTGGATCCATCTCTAATCTTCAACAGCGGTGGTCTTCAATCCTGGTCCCATAAAATCAATCCCCCATCCCATATGCAAATGGTATATCCTGCAATATATTGTATGTATAGTATATGTTTTTAAATCTTCAAGTGGCAGTGTTTTATTTTATTCTCTCGCACATTGTGTTTAGCAGTAGCTTGATAAGGTAGTGGTAGAAGGTAGTGGCTTGATCATTTTGGTAGAAGTATGCATATTTTAGAGTCTGACTGCTATTTTTCAGAGCTGTTTGTGAGACGATTTCCCATGTGACATCACATTTGACATCATTATATCCCATGACGTTGCTAAATGTTAACTCAGACAGCTGACCACAGGAGGCAGAGGGGGGATTGTGCTCTGGGGACAGGGTTAGGGACTACATCGCTGCTCTTTGCGAACATTTTGTTGGCATTTTAGAGACTATAACTAGGAAGAGAACGCTGAGGCATGTTGGCCTTTAATATATTTTCAATATATTTTCATGAGCGAATCCACAACCAGTTCAGATCCAGGTGAGGTGAGATACCTGTGTGATCAGCTGCTTTCATTGGTCATTTAGGTGCTGAGTGACTGAACGCAGCCCCGCCCAGCAGAGCTTCAGCACTGTTCCACAAAACTGCACAATACAGATTTGGGCATGAATCCTCTTTGTTTATGAGGTGTTTCATAGTCTATATGAAAATCCCAATCTAAAGCTTTTTTAATGGAGTAAAAGAAGTCTGAAAATGTACTATGGAAATGTGAAATTTTATACGGCAGTAAAAAAGAGTGAATTAGAGAGCTGGATGGCGCAGTGTCTCCGCGGGAGAGCGGGCTTTTAAATCTGTTTGCGGAGCTGCAGGCTGTGTTTCAGTCCTGTCGTCCTGCCAGGTCTGCGCTGAAACATCGACGCGAAGCTCGTGTTTGAAGCGCAGCCAGTTAAATAATTGTCACCTTTTGCAACTTTCTCTTTTTTTTTGCATCCGTTTCAACTTTTCTTGTGAGGCGGCATCTGACAAATGCGCACCTTTCTGAGTGTTTGCAGCTAATTAGCTGGCACGCTTGCCGCTGCGTTTCTGCCAAGCTGAACTTACTGTGCAGCTGGTCGCTGCGTTTGAGCGGTGGAGCCCTTACCAACCTGCTGGGTCAGCAACCTAGCTGTGCGGCCCAACAGGCGACAGATAGATTCACTAATTAGTCATGTTTGTTTGTTTGTTTTATTTATTTATTTCATTATTTTTAATGTGCCATTTATTTATCCAAGAGACACTTATTTATCCTCTTGAGATGGTGTCACTGAGATGGTCCAGGGGGGACCTGGCATGGGTTTACAAAGGGACACTGTGTTTGAGCTAGAACGTGGAGGAGCAGTTTTGAAAAGTGAACTTCACGTTTAGCTGATACTGAGCTTTCTGTTGCCTATTGAGAGGTCAGTAATTGATGCACCCGGTTGTCCCTGTAGCTGATGAGGTCCTGGGAGATGCTTTCAGATTTTCCTGTCTGGATACGCTCATTTTATTGGCATTGTGACACGAAGATGAAAAATGGCGGGGTCATTGCTCTGTGCCCTGTGTTCTGATCTGCTTCTGATCTTCCCTGTTTCCTGTGTGTCACATTCAATATGTGTGTGTGTGTGTGTGCATGCGCACTTGTGTGTGTATGTGTGTGTGGGCACATGCGCTTGTGTGTGTTTGTGTGTGTGTGTGTGTGGGCGTAATTGTGTGGGTGTGCCCGCTTGTGTGTGCGCTTGTGTGTGTGTGTGTGTGGGTGGGTGTGTGTGTGCGTGTGCTTGTGCTTGTGTATGTGTGTGTGTGTGTGTCTGTTTGTGTGCATGTGTGTTTGGCGTGCATGTGTGTTAGTGTGCATATGCATGTGTGTGCATATGTGAGTGTATGGTGAATGTGTGTGTGTGCCGTGTGCTTATGCATGTGGGTGTGTACATCTGTGTGTGTGTGTGTGTGTGTGTGTGTGTGCACTGGCTCGCTAATGCACTTGGTGTTGGTCCCCTGATCTGAGCCACAGTGACAGTAATGGGACCTGTTAGACTCTACCATGAACTGATGAGTTACTGTATCAATATTTCACCAGTCATCTGGGCCTGTCTTACATGAGCTTATAGAGGGAGAGAGATAGAGAGAGAGAGAGAGAGAGAGAGAGAGAGAGAGGAATAGAGACATAGAGGAAGAAAATAAAAAGAGGGCAGAGTTCAAGCTCTATTCATGCTAATGTCCGTACTCCTGCAGACTGTAAATTGCATTTGGAAATTGGGACATTGGGACATCTCGGCTCCAGAGTACATGCTTATTAAGAGTGGCTCAGAGAACTACAGCAAGCTGCACGAACAATAACATCATCGGCACTGTGACCCTGACAACCACTGGGAACTGCTCTCTCTGAGTCTCTCGCACTGCTGATCTCTCTCTCTGAGGCTGACTCACACTGCTGATCTCTCTCTTTGAGGCAGACTCAGACTGCTGATCTCTCTCTCTGAGGCTCTCAGACTGCTGATCTCTCTCTGAGGCAGACTCACACTGCTGATCTCTCTCTGAGGCAGACTCACACTGCTGATCTCTCTCTGAGGCTGACTCACACTGCTGATCTCTCTCCCCTGCAGAGCCCCGTGAGCCCCCGTCTGGGGTGACCGCTGCCAGCCCGTCTGCTTCTGAGATCCTGGTGCGATGGAGCCCCCCTAGCCCTGGGCCTGGAAGACCTGGGGGATATGAGGTACAGTGTGTGTGTGAGTGTGTGTGTGTGTGTGAGTGTGTGTGTGTGTGTGTGTGTGAGCGTGTGTGTGTGTGTGTGTGAGCGTGTGTGTGTGTGTGTGTGTGTGTGTGTGTGTGTGTGCATGTGTGTGTGTGTGAGCGTGTGTGTGTGTGTGTGTGTGTGAGCGTGTGTGTGTGTGTGTGTGTGTGTGAGCGTGTGTGTGTGTGAGCGTGTGTGTGTGTGTGTGAGCGTGTGTGTGTGTGCGTGTGTGAGCGTGTGTGTGTGTGAGCGTGTGTGTGTGTGTGTGTGTGTGTGCATGCACCCCTGTGTGTGTGCCTGTGCATGTGTGTGCATACCTGTGTGTGCGCCTGTGCCTGTGTGTGCACTCATGTGTGTGTGTGTACATGTGTGTGTCTGTATGGGCCTGTGCATGTGTGTGAGTGTGTGCCTGTTTGTGTGCTTGTGTGTGTGCCTGTGTGTGCTTGTGTGTGTGTGCCTGTGTGTGCTTGTGTGTGTGCCTGTGTGTGCTTGTGTGTGTGTGCCTGTGTGTGCTTGTGTGTGTGCCTGTGTGTGCTTGTGTGTGTGTGCCTGTGTGTGCTTGTGTGTGTGCCTGTGTGTGCTTGTGTGTGTGTGCCTGTCATTGCGTTGACCAGGTTCACAGCTATCTGTCCCTTAATGAGCATTGCTCTGTGCCGGTTGAATGCTGCTTCATCCACTGCAGAATCTTGGGGAAAAGTTGAGATCAGAATCAGGTTATATTACTGAGGCACAGAGCTTAGAGGCAGCTTGGGTTTGGGGCTAACTCTCCATGGGGCTGTCCGACAGGTGAGCTACTGGAAGGACACGGATCAGGAGGAGTCCAGCCAGAAGATGAGGACTCCAGGAAACGAGACGTCCGTCCTGCTGAGCGGTCTGGAGGGAAACAGCCTCTACCTCATCAGCGTCCGAGGCTACAACAGCATCGGCCAGGGTCCCCCCAGCACCGTCGTCCAGGCCTGGACCAAAAAATCCCGTCAGTCCCCCTCCTGCCTGTCCACTGGACCTGTTCATTGTTGAATTGACTCTGATGGAGTGCATTTGTTTCTTGTTGGACGTGTATAAATGTTTTCACATCTGAAGTAAAACTGAATCTGTTCCTGTGTAGATCAGGGGACCCTGTTACTGGATTGTCAGTGACGTTTCTGGTTTTTGTTCCATCTGAACTCGAGCTCTTGGGTTTGATGGATGATTAAAAGTCTGAGGCTGAATATTCCTCCAGCACACAATCACCCTGCATTCATGAAATCTGATTAATCCATTTTATTAATCCATGTTAATTAATCCAGGTACGTAGTTATAGGTTTTGCTGGAGCAAAAAACTTCTCTGGCTTTCCAGGACCAGGGTTGCCTCCCTCTGTGTGGACATTCAATTTGAAATGTACGGAAGCAGTTTAGTGAGGGAATAGAACCCTGTTCATTTCAGTGTGCGGTAATGCTTCATAAATACTTTAGTGCACCGCTAGCTTCAGGCAGCTGGGTTATACTCCACCCACGAAAGCAGTTCACAGCAATAAGCGCACCCACTGTTCAGGACTTTACCAGGGCTTTTTAAGCAATCCACTCCGCGAAGGTTTGGGTCAATGTGACGGTGGAGATTCAAACATGTGCCACAAGAAGTGGGTGTCCAATATCACACCTCCTCAAATCTCTCTCTGAGAATTTGTAAATGAGTTGTGCATTATTAGAGTTGGAATGAAAACCTAAAGGGAGGTAGATCTCCTGGAACAAGGTTGGGCTGCCCTGCTCTAGCTGTTGAATGAGGTGTGCGTTGTTAGAGTTGGAGTGAAAACCTACAGGATGGTACATCTCCTGAAACAGGATTGGGCAGCCCTGCTCTAAACCGACACATCCTTGGCACGGCTAGGCACAGCTCCCAGATGGTGAGGGGATAGTATGCTGAGATCCCTGCAGGTGCGCCTGACTGACTGATGTAAATGACCCTGTTTTTACCCTTTACTGTCCAGCTCCCAGCCAGCCCCCCTCCAACCTCATGTGGATTCAGGAGGGCAACAACGTGTCTCTGTCCTGGGAGGCCGTGCGGGCCATGGAGAACGAGTCAGAGGTGACAGGCTATAAGGTAAGCCCCCTTCCCCTCAGGTGTGATTCACTTTAAAGCATTATGTGCATTATGTGCATTATGGAGGCCCTGGATGCTCAAATACTGGATCTTGCTTGTATTTTATTTCTTGGATTTTGATTTACGGCAGCTGTACTGTATTAAGTGTGAAATAGACTTTCGGGGGGTCCATTGTTTGCGGAGCGAGCTGTCATATGTATGCTCGCGGGGTGCATGGTTTTTATGTCTTTATTTGGTTTTCTTTTGTTTGCGTGTGTTATTGCCACGCCTGGGTAGTTGTCTGTCATTTTCTTTTTGTTAGTGGTGCTGGTATTCTTGTCTCTCCGTGGCATTTGATCAGACGAGATGTTTCTGTGAAATCCTCCTGATTCATTCTGTCTCCATCATTAAGAGTGGGGTGATTCAGCTTGCCTGTGTGTTTGCAGTGCAATACCACCAATCACAATGTTTTCAGTTAGTATCATCAACAAATGGTTCTGCCGTGACATAGGGACAGGGTGTTTACAGTGATACAGACAGTTACTCTCTCAGAAATAAAGTGACAGTGGAGGTACAGTAATTTTATCTTTGGGTACAAATGAGTATGTGTTCCAAGCAAAACTTCGGTTTGCGGGTGCGGTAGGCAATGTTCTAGGTGTCTTGCTCAAGGACACTTCGACACAGCCCGGGTGGGGGATCGAACCAGCAACCCTCCGACTGCCAGACGACTGCTCTTACTGCCTGAGCCATGTCGCCATATTACTGGCTAAGGTACCGACCCAGCGAGAATTTGTACCTTTTTGTACCTTTATTTCTGAGAGTGTAGCGTGTACTAGCTCAGGTGATTGGCTGACAGGGTGTGTACTGTCAGCCAATGACACATACAGGCAGCATGTACCAGCTCAGGTGATTTGCTGACACATACAGGTAGCATGTATCCGCTCAGTTGATTGGCAGACGGCGTGTGTGCTTTCACAGGTGTCCTTGCGGCAAGAGGGGCGGAGTCACAGTCAGGTGATCCGGACACAGAACCCGTCGGCCGTGCTGTCTCTGCCGGAGGGGGGCACCTACATCATCGAGGTGCAGGCCCTGAGCGAGGGGGGGGGAGGGGGCGGCCGGAACCCCTGTCAGAGTGCTCACCTCCTCAGGTGAGTCTGCCTGTGCCTCTTTAACCAATCACATCTCTGATGAGTCTGCCTGGGACTCCGTATCCAATCACATCTCCGATGAGTCTGCCTGGGACTCCGTATGCAATCACATCTCCGATGAGTCTGCCTGGGACTCCATATCCGATCACATCTCAGGTTCAAATCTGAGATCAAAGAATAATGTGATTTGTCAAATTTTGGAAATATCTGCGCAGTTAAATCACTGGCATACCCAATCACTGCTGCAGTAAGTGTGTCACCAGGAAAATGGTAGCAGCCTCTCTCTCTTTCCCTCCCTCTCTCTCCCATCCCTCTCTCCCCCCCTCTCTGTCTCTCCCCCCCTCTCTCTATGTCTCTCTCCCCCTCTCTCTCCCTCCCTCCCCCCTCTCTCTATGTCCATCTGCCCCTCTCTCTCTCCCCCCCTCTCTCTTTCTATCCCCCCTCTCTCTCCCTCTCTCTCTCTCTCCCTCTCTCTCTCTCTCTCTCCCCCCCTCTCTCCCCACCTCTCTCTCTCTTTCTATCCCCCTCTCTCTCTCTCTCTCTCTCTCCCTCTCTCTCTCTCTCTCTCTCTCTCTCTCTCCGGTGCGCTGTCCGTTCAGCACTCTGGTGTTTCAGGGAGCAGGCTGAGCTGCAGGACCTTGGACAGCGTCTCCCAGGCTGTGGCTCTTGGCCAGTCAGAGCAGTGTAATTACCGTCTCTTTATTTGTCTCTGTAAAAGGTCCAGCTCTCTGGCCCACAGACCGGCCCTATTTACCACACAAGCTTGTTATGCCACTTTTTATATCTGACGTCTTGATCGCGGTGCCGTTCACCATCTCCACGCTCTTGTTTCTGTTTGTAATGGACGGCAGTCAGACAAACGTTCTCCCGCCGTGACCCTGTCTGTTCACCGCGGGACGCCGGGTCTCCCCTGCACTGTGTCGCGGTGCCATATGACATCCGTGAACATAAACAGTCTCGGACATGTTTATTGCTTTAGCCTGGCTAACAAATGTGACAGTTTCCAGAATTATTTGTGTCCATTGGCAGGTAGCCTGATTCCTTTTGGTCTCGTGCCAGACCATTCTCTTTGAGTCGTAAACCATTTTCCATGGAACCGACTCAAGTCAATGTACTCATTCCAAAGAAAACACTTTCAGCTTGTAGACAGATACAGCAGACGTATAGAATTAGTCTCGCAGTCTTTCCCTGTAAGCTCCTCTCTTTCTTCATGTCCCAGCAGCCTCCCTGCTTTGGTTTATTTTCCCTGCCCTGAATGGCCCAATGAAAAAGCGGCTTGTAAGGCTTTTATGTGCCTGTGTCTGGGCCCGCTGTTCCGTCCGGGGATTCGGCCGATTGGACACGGAAACAAACCCTCTTTCAACGCTGCCGCCCGCTTTATAAAGGCGCTCACGCCTCATCGTGCTGAATAATGGCTTTCTATACACAACACGGAAATCAATGCCACGGGAGCTCCGGACAAATTCACGTTTTCCGTGAGTGCGTGTGCGTCGGGACGCCGTGGTTTCGTTGTATTTGGTGCGGCTCAGCATCGACCGCCCGTTTGGGAGTTCAGCGCCGGTAATCTGGGTGACGATGCGCTCATTTCTGATGTGCTTAAGTACCGTGTAGCCGAGGGTGGTGTAAGCACTAAAGTTACTCCAGTCCGCATCAGGCCCAACAAACTTTAAGCTTTGGACACGGCGCTCGGTGATTACCATTTTACACTTAAACGCGTGAGCACCTTGTTGTAATAGCTAAATATAACGAAGGCTGCCAATACTTTTCCTGGCTAATGAATGATATTTAGTGTGCCCAGCGCTAATTATGCTACCCAGCTGTTCCATAAGATCGCAGGCATTTCCTTAATTTTCTCTTAATTATCACCGTGTCATACCCCTACACCAGCTCCACAGCCAATAAATTCCTCCGTCGTGCTTGGACGGAAAAAATAATTGAAATTTAATATCACTCCTACGATAGGCTAGCAAGCAGTGTAGCGCAGTTGCATGATTTCGGATGGCTACACAGCGGGTTATCATGTTGGACAGTGGAGAAAGGCTCGGTGGGCATATGGTGTGAAGTGCCTGAGAGGGCTCTGGTAGACCAGATTATTTGAAAGACTTTAACTCCCAAATCCAGGAAAGTATCTCCAGATTACTAACAATCCTAAAACAAGTACAATTAGCTCAGGAGGTAGGAGCGGCTGTCTGTCAGCCGGAAGGTTGCCGCTTCAATCCCCCACCCTGGGTGTGTCGAAGTAAAATACCTGACCTCCGCAATTGCGTCCGATGAGCTGGTTGGTGCCCTGCATGGCAGCCTATCACCATTGGTGCGTGAGTGTGTGTGTGGGTGAATGAGAGGCATCAGTTGTACAGCGCTTTGGATAAAAGCGTTATATAAATGCAGTCTATTTGCATAGTGCATTTTCCAGAGGCCTGATCCCCTCCAAACAGCAAGTCGTGAGGTACAAAAAAACAGTCAAGTGGTGGTGCGAAAAAACCTGGGCGGAAATGCGGGGAGGAACCGGGCGACAGAGGAGGCCCATCCTCAGCTGGCCGTCCCGAGCAGAGGGAGAAGGGGGTGAAACAGGAGTGCCATATGGATCAATCACAGCATAGTGTCATACGGATCGATTACAGCACATACCTGTGTGTCAATGACCGCAGGGGGTCTGCAGGAATGCTTTCAAGTGTGTGTTCGTGTTTTGTCATAATGACTACAAGTTACACAGCCACTACATTAATTTAGCTGAAAGAAAATGAATGTAATGTAATGCAATGGGAATAATGTTACCCATTACACTAATCTACATTAATTTAACAGAATGTAAAGACATTTTAATGCAATGCAACGGATATTAGCTAGATTACATTCATTTGGCAGAATGTTACGAAATCTAATGCAATGCAATGTGTATAATTTAGATCACATTCAGCGAGCAGAATGTTCATGATATGTAATGTAATGGGTGTAATTTAGATTACATTCATTTAGCAAAATGTAAAGAACTTTAATGTAATGTAATGGGTGTAATTTACATCATATGAATCAGCAGCTGTGATCAGACCCGTAGATAAATCAGAGTATCAATGTGTGTGTGTGTGTGTGTGTGTGTGTGTGTGTGTGTGTGTGTGTGTGTGTGTGTGTGTGTGTGTGTGTGTGTGTGTGTGTGTGTGTGTGTGTGTGTGTGTGTGTGTGTGTGTGTGTGCGCGTGCGTGCGGGGTGCAGGGCGGCCTGTAGCGTAGTGGTTAAGGTAATTGACTGGGACACGGAAGGTCGGTGGTTCTAATCCCGGTGTAGCCACAATAAAATCCGCACAGCCGTTGGGCCCTTGAGCAAAGCCCTTAACCCTGCATTGCTCCAGGGGAGTATTGTCTCCTGCTTAGTTTAATCAACTGTACGTCACTCTGGATAAGAGCGTCTGCCAAATGCCAATAATGTAATGTAATGTAATGTAATGGGTGCGTGTATGTGTATGTGCGTGTGCGTGTGGTGCGTGCGTGCGTGTGCATGTGTGTGTGCGTGCGTGCGTGTGCATGTGTGTGTGCGTGTGTGTGTGTATGTGTGTGTGTGTGTGTGTGGGATGAACCACACCCCTTTGGCTTAAAGGAAGCCGCACCCACCTGCAGACGCTGTCGCCACCCTCCATGCCAGCGATTCCGAACCCTGTTCCTGGAGATCTAACATCCTGTAGCTTTTCACTCCAACCCTAACAAAGCACTCCTCATTCAACAGCCTGAGATCTCTTGGTGCTGATAATTAGTAGAATCAGGTGTGCCAGATTAGGGTTGAAATGATACTACTGCAGGGGTGTCCAATCAAATCTGAAATGTCCGGTGTGGTTGCAGGCTTTTGTTTTAGCCCAGCAATAAGACACCTGATTGCACTTGACAAGCTATTGATTGACGACCATGATTAGTTAATTAGTTGAACACAGAAGTGTGATCAAGACAGCGAATGTTCACCGCAAACTATTTTTGCAGCCAGCAGATACTGCTGAACGATTTTAAATGAACATTCCATTTAATTTGCCACCAATGCCTTAAAAAAATTTTTTTTAAGCTAAGAATAAATATTACATTGATTAAAGTGTATTATAACTGTCAAATTATACAATTATAATTATAACTGTTGTTTCCATTCTCCCCATCAGCGGCCATTCTGTTTTTCAAGCTGTTGGCTAAGGTTAGCTAATATCCGTGGCGAACGCGCTGCAGGTGTCTTAGTGCTGGGCTAAAACAGAAACCTGCACCCACACCGGCCCTTTTCAGATGAGACTGGACTCCTCTGAACTGCTGGATGGTAGATCTCCGGGACCTGGGTTGGGAACCCGAGCACTACACAGCATCGTATGCTATCGGGCTAAAGCAGCGGCCATAACAGAGCCTTTCCGTTTACTTTACATTACATTACCTTACATTACAGGCATTTAGCAGACGCTCTTATCCAGAGTGACGTACAAAGAAGTGCAGATCAAACCCAGGGACAAGTGCGTTGAGGACCCTAGAGGAAAGTACAGTTCTAGCTGTATCATGAGTCCTAGAGTGATCACATAGATACGACTTGAACTAACTTGAATACATTAACTTACCAACTAGTGTACCACGGTTGGCAGCTAGAGTACAACAATAACTATACGTAAGTGCTATTATAATCTATGGCATACACGAGGCTAATCCTGTTAGTGAGGTTGGGAGGGAAGGTGCAGCCTGAAGAGATGAGTCTTCAGTTCTTTTCCTGTTCTTTTCTCCCTCTCTCTGGTGTGCAGGGGTCCGGGCGAAGAATGGTCAACAGTCTGTGAACAGCCAATCCTGGGCCGCGATATGGACGTCGCTGCTATTGGCTCCGCTCGTGCCTTTAGCGCCCTGGTGATGTCAGCGCTCCGACCCCGCCCACCGGGCGGGACCACGACGTCCCTCTCTCGGACTGCCACTTCCTTTACCGGGCCTTACCTATCCCAAAAGGCCACAGGCCAGCCACAAAAAAAAAGGGGGGGGGAGGTGGGGGGCACCTTTTTTTCACCCCAAGACGATATGTTAAAATATGCATTACTTCATTATTACTTTATGTTTTAATGTTTATGTTTTTTCCCAGGTCTTTCCAATATCATTGTAGCATTGTATTTTGTGAGGAAAGAGGCGGTGTAATCTTTCCAAGCGGCGGTTTTTATGGCGGCAGTCGCCCGCTAGACTGGGGCCAGCTAGTTTTCCGGAAGGTTCCGGAGCCGGGAGAGTGCGGCTCTTTTAGTCGGTGGAGTGTCCATTCCCCCCCCTGTGGCTGGCTGTCTGACGGAGCAGCGAGAGCTCGTTAGAAATAAGTGCATTGTTTTCTTATTCGCTCACACACACTCGCTCACACACACACACACACACACACACGCACACAAACACAAAGGTTTTTTATAGTATGGAGAGTGTTACTATTTCCAAACCTGCTTTTTGTACGTTGTGTTATCATTAGAAAAAAGTGGTGTGTGTCGGCTATGTCAAGGTTTCCGTTCTTGTTAGTTTTTCGGCGGCGGCGATGCTCGGCGAAGCGGGGCGGGGGACAGCCGCAGGTGACCGTTTGGCGGTGACAGGCTTTCACCCGCGGCGTCCTGGCGCATCATTAAACAACGGCAAAAACACCTCTGTGATGGCTCTCATGGTGGCAATGCAAAATAAATGTGATGTATATTTTTAATCGGATGTCTGCGTGTGTCTTCTTTGCGAGGAAAGCGCAGGGGCTGCGAGCGCATTAGGCGAGAGAGAGAGAGAGAGAGAGAGAGAGAGAGACGTGCGCGATTAACCCCCCCGGCCTCCGCTACTCCACTTAGCGCCGAACGCTATCCGCGTGCGTTCAGGCGCTTCTGGAGCGCATTCATCTCAATAACGTTTAATTGGGTTTCTGAAGGCCACGGGTGGGGTTAGCGGCGCTGTGCGTTAAATGGCACGGGGGTTCAGGTAACGAGAGAAGCGTATTGTTTGCGGGAATGTGCTGGTTATTTGGGGATGGGAGGCTAGCCCCTCGCGGTGCGGTTGGGGGGGACGCTCCATGGAAACGGAGCCCAAAAAGGCCACGTGTGCTCTTTGGCGGTAGTTGCCTAGCGCCCGGCAGAGATATGCGCCGGATTGGACCTCCTCCTCCTCAGAACTCAGCAGTCATTAATGAGAGACTCTGAGGTGCCTCTGAGAGCTGAGAGTGACAGCCCCCCCCCCTCCCCCCTCCTCCCTCCCTCCGTCCTCACCCCGGGCCTCGGGAAGCCCTTCTCCCTCCAGACACCCGTCTAAATTAATTTGCGGCTTGTTTAAATAAAGGTGAGAGAGAAGCCGAGCGGCTGTGCGGAATAATTCCCCCATGATCCTCTGCTCCCTGCCTCTGACGGTCTGCCCGGGTGCTGGAATTACAGCGAGGGGAAATGTATTAAAAGATGGCTGCTCGTGCTCGTGCCGCTCTCAGTAACCCGCTCCGACACCGCGGGCTCGTTCGGGTGGGTGCGGATCCGCCCCCGTCCCCCGAGCGGGTTCAGGGGAGGCCGGCTTTGAGGATCACAGACCGCGCGCCGCTAAGCGCCCGGAGGGGTGTTGCGTAAGAGATCTCTTCCCTCTCTCCCGCTCTCTCTGAATCGCTGTAATGTTTCTGAAGCACGTCAGCCACAAAGTCAAACTCTCCGTCTCTTCACACGGCTTCCCGTCTCTTCTTATAGCTTGTGAAGATAACATTTTAGGTGGACCTTCTTTCAGAACACGAGGCTTTTCCAAATGCACTGAACCTACGCCTGTACACGGGTGGGGGTATTTCTGTCTGCATTGACTCATACACTGTAGGAGCTATGTCTGAATTTGGATATTATTATTATCATTATTATTATTATTATTATTATTTCAGAGCCAGGAACTATGATGTAAGCACTCTTGGCTTTGATTGGCTGGAATGTTACCCATTGCTCATGTCATCACTGCAAAGTCCAATAGTGTCGCTTCTCCAGAGTTATGAAATAACATTCCAGCCTAAAGCACTATGAGAGAATTCCAGGGAATTCCTGGAATTCCATGAAGAAAGTCTTAAACCAGAGAGCAAACAGGGATATAAACTTATCAGGCTGCCCTCACACCATGACCCTCCATGACTTGCTGCAAGTCGGGAGGTGATGGTTGTCTTTCTGGATCAATGGAGACGTCAAAAAAGTGCTTTGTGATTAGTCGGGTAATCAGAATGCAGTTAATTGAGTAATTAAATCTTCTGTGTAAGAGCAAATTGGCACATTTGTGAATTTCAGTTTTATTGAATGAGAGGAGATGTGCTTATTGAATAAAATGAATCATCAGTCAGAAGTGCTTCCTGTTGACCTGGTGGTGACTTCATTCCCTTTGCCATTCCAAGTTCCCTGCCTAAATGAATTAACATTACTGCGATAGCTTCTGCTTTAATTATGTCTGTTAATGTGCAGTTTGTGAAATTAAGAGCCTGGTTTTTAATGCTGAACAACTGAAGAATAAAGTGTGCTAAAATAACTCATAAAAAAAGCTAATTTGTCCAAGGGATGCAGTTCATCACAAAATGACTGCAATGTGGTTGGACAGCGTTATTAAATAAACAGGAATTCAAGGGGAAGAATTTGCAGACTTTCACATGCAATATATCCATTCAATAAAACACATTGAAGTGCACAGTATATTAGGTGTTTGTTTATTTTCTTTGTTTTGTTGTTGGTAAATATTGTTATTCTGGATCATCGTAGCATCTTGGACGATTGATGCTGACTCTGTGTGAGTTTTATTTATTGTACTTTTTCATCTTGTATTCCTTTGACATCTGAACTTTCCGTGTCTCATCCAGCTGATGTTGTGTGACTAATTCAGTCTGAAAGATAAAAGGGAATACACAATGTGCAAAGCACTATACCGCCTCAACTGGTTATTTCTGTCTATGACATACCTTGTCATCTGTACAACCAATGCTTTGAGAACTCAGAGAACTCAAGAGACCTTTAAGTGTACGCTTAAATACAGTACATTCTATGTATACATGAATTACTCCTCCTGCTTTAATTGATCAATCAAGTGCTGAGTAACAACAAAAACCAGCACACCCTGCGGCTCTCCAGGACCAGGAATGAAGACCAGTGTTCTAAAATGTGTTTTTCACAGAATGTGATACTGAAAGTGTGTGTGTGCGTGTGTGTGTGTGTGTGCGTGTATGTGTGTGTGGGCTTGTGTGTATGTGTGGGTTTGTGTGTTTAATGCTTTTTCCCTCTTTTTTGATTGGATGGATTCAGTCTGCGGATAATCAGAACATCAGCCAAGGACCCTTCATATGCAGCTGATGATCAGGGGAGTCACCTTAATGAGGCAGCTGATCCCCTATTGGCTGGAATCCTCCATGCCTCACTGGGTGATCCCCTATTGGCTGGGATCCTCCATGTCTCACTGGGTGATCCCCTATTGGCTGGGATCCTCCATGCCTCACTGGGTGATCCCCTATTGGCTGGGATCCCCCATGCCTCACTGGGTGATCCCCTATTGGCTGGGATCCTCCATGTCTCACTGGGTGATCCCCTATTGGCTGGGATCCTCCATGCCTCACTGGGTGATCCCCTATTGGCTGGGATCCTCCATGTCTCACTGGGTGATCCCCTATTGGCTGGGATCCTCCATGCCTCACTGGGTGATCCCCTATTGGCTGGGATCCTCCATGCCTCACTGGGTGATCCCCTATTGGCTGGGATCCTCCATGTCTCACTGGGTGATCCCCTATTGGCTGGGATCCTCCATGCCTGTAGGAGGATCCCCTATTGCCCATTTTGTCCTGCACTGGACACGCTTTTACTTGGCACCCAGTACAAGGAATATGCCACACGCAGTGAAGATATTCAATGCACTAAACACATGTTTTAACTGCGCTGTTTAAGATTTGTCTCTTTCGATTTTCTAATGAGCTGAAGCCTTCAGAATTAAGACGTTAATTGTATGTAAATTGTTCATGTACGTAAATCTGGCCCTTAGTGTTTTAGAGACTACTTCTGAGACAGGAAAATTCCACTCCACCTTTTTCATGTTGGAATCTTTCCTGCTTTTCTGAAGATTAACACCACTTAAGCAAGAAATAACACATCCATACTTCTCTGTGATTAACATGAAAGTAATCATGCTAAAAGTGCTTACAATGGATTGTTTGTGTGCATGTTTGAAATTATATTACTGAATTTGCAGGTTATATTTCTCTCGTGCTGATTCATTAGTACAAAATTAGCAACAAAAAATGTTTGGACAAACAAAATAGCTGCTTTTTGCCAAGCCTGCTTGATGCTTTAAAACTCGAAATGTAAAACTTAATTAACTAATGGAAATGAAAATTAATTAAATACCACAGTGGGAGTATGCAGAAGTGTTCTTTCATTGCTTTTTGATTTTAATGTGATTTGTTGTTTTTAGTGTGTGCTCGTGTGTGTGTCTGTGTGTGTTTGCATGCTCACTGGGTGCATCATGTTTAATTAAGATGCTTCATTAATAACCATATTCCCCAAATAGAAATTAGAAATACTTTCAGTAGAAGTTCACTCGATTTAAGAAATCACAAAATGTATTTTACACATGCCAGCAGTACTTAAAAATACAAATGGATAATATGTGGCCTTTGTATTTTATATAGGTGTATTACAGAAAAGGGCATCATGACATTAAAAAAATCTCAATATGTTAGGAAGCATGTTAACAAACATGTCAGCCCCACATAAACATGTTGCTGAAGACAGAATACTATCCTTGGATATTGCAATCCACCTGCCAGCACAGCTTCTGTGAAAGTCTGTTATAGAGAGCCGTCTGTAAGGGAAGTACGCTGGGCATTACTGGCAGCCATTCATTAACCCAGCATAACCCCGCAACAGGGAAAAGCCATTTTCAGATAAGCAGCTGGGTGTACCGTTTCAGCTCGTTCCTTATCATGGCCCCCTGAATGTTATTTAATTCTTTAATTACGGGACGGGTAATGTCAGAGGCTTGGCCCATTAGCCTCCTACTGTACAGCGCACACTGTAACCTCGATGTCAACGACGAAGGACTGATATCGAAACGCTGGCCCCAACCGCAGCCTTTTTCAATTTGCCCGTGGGTCAAACGGGACATAACTTCAGCCTACGCGTTAAATCCCCTTTTGAATGATTACCACATTTGCCGGTTATTCGTGGCATCGCTTTGCTTTATCTGAACCGTAATTAAATGTGTTTTGATTGAATAATAAACAGCCCACGCCACTTCCCCACCTCGCCGAATCGGCCATGGTAAAATCCACAGGTCCGTATTTCACTGTCGCTCTGTCGCTTGGGTGAAACGCCGGGCGGTCTGAACGGCACAATGACGCGCTTTTCTGTACCGCAAGCTCGCCTGTCCTCTCCGCAACCTTTGACTGATCCCAGCGCATTAAATGTAAATTCTACCGGTCGCCTCGCCGGTATCGTGTTCGGTGATTTAACGCCTTTAAAACAACACGTCCCAGCGGGTTACCCTCTTTGCTCCTAATTAATGTCGCCGTGTTTAATTTATGTCTCGCCTTCGCCCTTGAGGAAGGCTTCATCAGCCGACCTAATGCAGTATTTATCCCCTGATTCTTCTCTCTGCGGTCTGAGCGGGGGACTCGGGGGGCAGGCCGGTTCGGGCGGGGATCTGTCACGACTTCGTTGAGTCTTCCTTACCGTAAGGTCCGTCGGGGCGGACCCTCCGTCAGCCTGAAACACGTCGTCTCCGTGTGTGACGAGGCTGGCCGAATCAGAATCAGTCACGGACCATGTGACGCGGGATAAGAGGTAGGGGATGAAAGAGGTGGAGAGTGTCGCTGTTGCTCTGGTGCGTTATCTGTTACAGCGCTGGACTAAACTGGATGAATCGCTGTGTTCTGTAGTGTCCGCAGGTCCGTACTGTTTAAGCTGCAGATCTTCTATAGAAAGCTCAGTGGCCCAGACGCAATGCCAATGTAGGCCTAAAAAAGTTAAAAGTAAAAAATAAAAAAGGTTATCATTTTTTTTTACTTTTACTTCATTTTTTCCCAGTCCTTTTATATTGTGAGTGGTCGCGTAATGTTTTGTTTGAATCATGTTTTATTATTAAACTTGGAAGTATTGAACCAGGTCCCTCTGGCCTCCATAAGAACAGCATGTATGAGTGGTCCTTGAGAAGTTGCAGGAATTCTCGATGATGAGAGAAATGCTTTATTTCTAGCATTTTTTATTATAGATAGCATCATTTATTTAGTCATTATTCTATTTGCATCCTGCTGATAGGAATAGGAGTTGATATTGAGATTGGAATAAGACTATGTTTTTAGATTTAAGATTTAGATTTAGGAGTAACTTAAATGGTTTATGTGTAAACCGTGGTGTAAAGTAACAGTGTGCACAGTGAGTGTGAGTGTGTGCATGGTTGTTGTTGTTGTTGTTGTTGTTTTTCTGCGGATAGTGGGCACAGTGAGAGTGGTTGTTTGCCAGTGCTGCTGTTGTTTTTCTGAGATAGTGTGCATGGTTGTTGTTATTGTTTTTCTGGGATAGTGTGCATGGTTATTGTTTTTTTCTGGGATAGTGTGCATGGTTGTTGCTGTTGTTATGGGATAGTGTGCATGGTTGCTGTTGTTTTTTCTGGGATCGTGTGCATGATTGTTGTTGTTTTTCTGGGATAGTGTGCATGGTTGTTGTTGTTGTTGTTTTTCTGTGGATAGTGTACATGGTTCTTGTTGTTGTTTTTCTGGGATAGTGTGCACAGTTGTTGTTGTTTTTCTGGGATAGTGTGCATGGTTGTTGTTTTTCTGGGATAGTGTGCACAGTTGTTGTTGTTTTTCTGGGATAGTGTGCACGGTTGTTATTGTTTTTCTGGGATAGTGTGCATGGTTGTTGTTTTTCTTGGATAGTGTGCGGTCGTGTGGTAGTACTGTTGTTGTTTTTCTGTCATAGTGTGCATGGTTGTTGTTTTTCTGCAGATAATGTGTGGTTGCGTTGCAGTACTGTTGTTGTTTTTCTGGGATAGTGTGCATGGTTGTTGTTGTTTTTCTGCGGATAGTGTGCATGGTTGTTGTTGTTTTTCTGGGATAGTGTGCATGGTTGTTGTCGTTTTTCTGGGATAGTGTGCATGGTTGTTGTTGTTTTTCTGCGGATAGTGTGCATGGTTGTTGTAGTTTTTCTGCGGATAGTGTGCATGGTTGTTGTAGTTTTTCTGCGGATAGTGTGCACGGTTGTTGTAGCTGTTCTGCGGATAGTGTGCACGGTTGTTGTAGCTGTTCTGCGGATAGTGTGCATGGTTGTTGTAGCTGTTCTGCGGATAGTGTGCATGGTTGTTGTAGTTTTTCTGCGGATAGTGTGCACGGTTGTTGTTTGTCTGCGGATAGTGTGCATGGTTGTTGTAGCTGTTCTGCGGATAGTGTGCATGGTTGTTGTAGCTTTTCTGCAGATAGTGTGCATGGTTGTTGTTGTTGTTTTTCAGCGGATAGTGTGCACGGTTGTTGTTTTTCTGCGGATAGTGTGCATGGTTGTTGTAGTTTTCTGCGGATAGTGTGCATGGTTGTCGTTGTTTTTCTGCGGATAGTGTGCATGGTTGTTGTTGTTGTTTTTTCTGCGGATAGTGTGCATGGTTGTTGTTGTTGTTTTTCAGCGGATAGTGTGCGCTCATGTGGCAGCGCTGCTGCTGATGTCTGGGTCAGGAAGCCAGTGGCAGGTAAAGGACGATAAAGCCCTGAAGCCTTCCACATGCCGCCGCTCTGCCTTCACACTACGCTGGCCCCGGAAGAAGAGCTGGAAATGGGTTTGCGCTGTCGATCCATTTCGCATTTATCCTGCCCCAGCCTTTAAGGTTGAGGCTTGTCTCTGTTACAGAGTGAAGAATGGGTTTATCAGCCCAGCCACCCATGCAAGAAATCTATTAACAGCAATACAAACACTGTGCTTTTCCCTCCCTCTCTCCCCCCCCGTCTGTCTGCGGCCAGGGACGGTGGTCAGGAAGCCGAGTCCGGCAGGGCCAGGCAGGCAAGGCACCTCCGCCATCAGTGTCCCTTCACTGCTCTCATTCCAGTGCACGGAGCATAGCAGCGCATGTGTGCCAGACTGCAAACGTTCTCCCCGTTTTGTTCTCCACTTTCGTTCTCTCCGCGTTTTCCCCATCAGCAGCCATTTTTGATGGTCGTGCACCTTTTCAAACTGTTAGCTAGAATTAGCTAACGATTGTGGTGAACAGAAAAAAGTTTGACTGTTGGTGAACATTAGCTAACATTAACTAATGTTTGCCTTCTTGAAACCAGGACTGGTAGAGAACTGTTACCTCCTGGTCTAGGTCAGACTTTAACGGGAAAAAGAGAAAGGGTAATGAACGGGGAATGAAACGGACTACTGCCAATAGGCAAGTAACTCCGGATCCTAATTATCTAATCAAAACAAATTAATGTTGAGCTGGTCTTTCAAGCTTTACCTGGTTTGGGCCGGCTTTAAATGCAGAACTTTGAGGCAGTTCGTCTACAGACTGGAAACAGTCAATGGAAAGGCACAAAATTGTGTACTGCATACTTCCAAACTTCTAAATCTCACCTTGTGATACTACTAGTTAAAACAAAAAAACATTTACGCCATGGAGGGAATGTATTGTGAGAAAGAAGGCTGATGAATAATTATCACATTTTTTCTGGCCACTGTTTGAGGGGTTTTCTCCCCACAAGGGGGTTGTTTACCTCCTATGCTATTTGGGGACTGAGGGCTGGTATTTTTTCTTCCCTTCTGTCACTCTCTAAAGTGTCTTTGGGACAGTCTTCTGTGAAAAGCGCTATACAAATAAAATTGAATTGAATTAACCATTTATCTCAGAACTCTTGTTCTGTGGTTTGACATTGTATTGTCCACAATAGAACACACACTCTGAAAGGATGGCAATAGCAATGATGTGTTTCAGGATGAGATGTTGATTGAAATATCACCATGGCAGACTCTACCTGTGTATGACAGGTAAGGTGAGTGACAGCCAGGATTATATGCATCAGGGAGCACAAAATGGTGTCCATTTCACCAGCTCACTCCAGAAGACTGAACTTCATTACTGACAGAATCCTTTAGCAGGTCACACATGGAATCAGCTGCCAGGAGGACATTACTGACACTGTACACACAAATGCACACACATACTGTACTTACACACAAGCACACACACACACACACATGCTGTACTTACACACAAGCACACTCTGATTCATGTATAAACACACACACACACATACAGTCTGGTAGCAAGGATCCCTGCAGGATGTCAATACTTAGAAAATGTTGTTTGTAAAACAACTTGGCACTTGGGAGGAATAATCACTCACAATCACTTTGGTATTGATTAAGTCTGGTTGTTATTGGGCAATAGCTCAAAGAATATAAACAGTTTAGAGGGGATATCAGTTTCAGAGACTGTGTGCTCTGAATGCTAAATTATTATTAGTAAAAAAAAACATTTTGAGCTTCAATTTAACTTGGGGTGTGTTCTCTCTCACTCTCACTTTTTCTTTCCGTCTTGTGCTCTCGTGTGTGCGTGTATACATACCTTTTTTTTAACTAATTAATCTTCTGCTGCTGTAGCCTATGCACTTAGAGGTTTGACACGTTGTGTTCAGAGATGTTCTTCTGCATACCACTGTTGTAATGTGTGGTTATTTGCGTTACTGTCACCTTCCTGTCAGTTTCCACCAGTCTGGCCTCTGACCTCTCTCGTTAACAATGCGTTTCTGCCCGCAGAACTGCTGCTCACTGGATGGTTTTTGTTTTTCATTCCATTCTCTGCAAACTCTAGAGAACTGTACGTGAAAATCCCAGGAGATCAGCAGTTTCTGATATTGAAACCACCCTGTCTGGCACCAACAATCATTCCACGGGGGGGACCGGGGGGGAACGGGGGGGAGCACGGTGTTGGGCGAGATGACATCATCAGGAGATAGAGGCTGTTACAGGCTTTAATGTCAGGGTGCAGTCTGTTGCTGCGGCACTGCGTCTAATCAACCAAAGATCTCTCCTTACATCACTGAGCAAGAACCCCTGCAGATGTGGAATATGCCGCAATACAATGCCAATGTGATTATAAAATATAATTATATATTTATTTAACAATAGTGGGAATGTATTGCAGCATGTGAAAATGTGGCGATATGTTTTATGTGTGCCCGTATTTCAGGAAGTGTTGCAACATTTTCATTATTGAATTTCAATATACAGTATTTCCAGCATAGTCCAATTCAGCAAAGGTATTTTGGGAACATGCACGGCAGAAAAATTGATCATTCTTATCCACAGGATGACATGAGGAAATAATTCTCAAAAATGATTAGCATTGATCCTTTGTCCTAACAAGCTCTTTTTAGACAGATCAACAGTAGACCGGGTCATACTATCGCCCAGATAGATCCCAGGGGTATAGATCCTATTTAAAGTACTTCAGTCATCCTGTCTCATGCATGGGATTCATGCCATGGGATGATGCATTTGAAGCAGATAGTATGTTCAAGCTTTCTAAAAACAAACAATTATTATCTGAAAGGGCTGATATCGAATCGAAATCTATCCCCCAACTGCATTTCATATAACGCTGCTGCAGCATCAGTGTGTTCCCCTTTAATAAAAATGTAAATTATAATTCATCTTGATGCGGAGCTGGTCCAGTCTTGTGGACGGTATTTCTTATCCAATAGCAGCTTGTAAGGCAGTAAAACAAAAGCCTTTAATTGGAGCCCAGTGAGGGTTTATCTCACCGAATGCACGCAGAGCTGCAGGCAGGCTAACAGAAACTCAGCCTCGATTTAACGAGCCACAGAGCTTAAAAAAACCAACCAAGATCACTGCTCCTATTGGCTGATTAGATAAAAACCGGCCCAGCATTTCCTCCAACAATTAATGCCCCGCTCTCAGTTCCTTATTACCCGAGACGCTCGCCTCGAAACCGTATCCAGGGACGACCGGGAACGGTCTGACAGGGAAGGCAGGTTGTGTGGAAACTCTGCTGAACTGTGAACGTTTGGGCTCCGTGAAATGTCCGAGCCGTAACGATGGCTGCAGTAGATATCCATCTGAGACACATTAGTATAAGAATGCAAATCTTTAAAACACACTTAAACTGCAACACTAGATCTTAAGCAGCAATCGCCATTTCAAAGCCATTTTGCTCACCTGTTTTAGTGGGTGTTATATCTCACAGAATTCAGACCTGCAGGGTAGGAACACTTATCGCGTTAGCCTGATTTAATAATTCAGGTCGAATACCCCTGAGATCTTAAACACTGCTGCCAATGAGGGAAATCTCATAAATAGAACAGAAAATGACAAAGGGCCCCCTGAAATAGGTTTGCCAGCCATCCGTGATGCACATCTTATGAGTAAATGAGAGAGAAGAGAAAGAAAAAAGACTAACTTTTACACTGAATGTACTGTCGCTGAATGCTTCATCTTTGCTGTCTTTGATTCCTGAGTCTCTTCTATCCCAGTTTACACATGACCAGTGGACCATGTCTTACAGTGGGGTTGGGGTTTGGGGGGGCAGGGTGCTATGGCAACCCCATGCCGTATACAGCCACTGGACATATCTTGAAAGGTTTTAATTATCTTATCATTGTAATAATTGTCAAACAGGTTGGTAACGTGCGAGCCAGGAAAAGAAAATCACGCTGTGAGGAGAAATGACAAGAATGGATGAACAAAAGATGTACAACATGGCAATTATATCACATTATAAAAAACATTACCTAAATAACATGCTGCAGCACGTCTGAAGCCAGTGTAGCCCTTTTCTCTGCTCCAATAATATTGTTCAAGCTTTTCAATTATTAAATTACAATAGTGCAGCCTTTTATACAGCGATCATGGCAAAGCTTGAGAAGGAACTGCTCCCAACTAAAAGTATGTGTGGAAGGGGGGGTAATTAATTAGTTATTTAGATTTTATCCAACATGACTTACAGTTGATTAGACTAAGCAGGGGACAATCCCCCCTGGAGTAATGTGGGGTTGAGGGCCCAACAGCTGTACAGATTTTATCATGGCTACACCAGAGTTTGAACTGGCAACCTTCTGGGTCTCAGTCATGCACCTTAGCCACTAGGCTACAGGCTGCCCCCCATGGGGACGTGGAGGGCAGGGGTGTCAGTGTTGAACGCAGTGTTGAGAGAACGCAGTGTTGAGAATTCTGTGGCTGTTGGCCTAGCAGCTACATATTTAACCGCCCATGTGTGAGATCAGTGGATCTAATGGAGCGGTTTCTACTGCACATTGTATAACCAGGTCAACTGAGGCACCACAGAGCAAGACTCAGTCCACTTCAGTGTGACAGTTACACAATTATTCTTTCTTTAACAATGAGTTCAGTTGGTTGAACCAATCCATCCTCTCTTTGATTCTGGAGTCTAAATATTAGAAGAGTTGAATCGCTGAGATTATAGCCTTTCTAAAACTCAGTAGGTCACAGAGAGGAAAAAAATCTTTCTGAAGATCTTCTAAAATAGTCTCAGCGGCTGATGCAATTTTGATCTGAACCAGCCTCCAGGCTCTCAGTGTGCAAAGCCAAGTTTGATTTTAATTGCATTTCAATGAGATAAATGCAGACAGATTTAAATTGAAGCTGAAGTTTAACACACGTATGTGCAAGGTGCAGCCATATCATAAGCTGTTTTGATGCACCTGGTGGTATATACACAGGAAGAGCTTCACTGTTGTTGTAAGAAACAGTGTTTTGCTTCATATATATTTTAGGATAACTGTTAAACATTCAGTTGGCTTTGTCTTTGGGAAGGGGTAAATATGGGGTTTGGGGGGGGAGGGGGAGCAAGGCAACTTGTAATCAAGTGGCTAGGAATCATTAATCATTGAATACATTCAGCTTTTGGAGAGAGGTAAGAAGAGATCACAAGCAGGAAGGTGTGTGGATATTAGTACATTAAAGGCAGGAAAGTGGTTGTCATGGAAATGCATGGTTATTCACGTGGGGTTGTTTTGGCGACAGCTGAGCCGAACTTTGTCATTATCCTCCAGTGAGCGAAAATAGCTACAGAAAGAGAGGAAAGAGAGAACGGATGAAAGGGGTCGAGGAGAAGCCGCAGGAAGTCAAATGAACAAGATTCAGAAACAAAGAAACAGCGATGCCTCACAGATTAAGTCAATTTATCACATAAAAGAGGGGTTGTCTGCACTCTGATAGGTCAGTGTATGTGAATGCCCCTGTAAACGGAGAAAACAGCCCTTATATAAGCGAGAGGAATGAGAGAAACAGACTGCAAAGCTGGAAAGCTTAACACCGTGTTAAAAAAAAATGCTTCAAATAAACAGTAATTGAGTGCTCAACTCCCCAAATAGCATTTGTGAAAGTAGAGGAATCTACATATTTTCCGCATTTGTTTTCCAGGCAAAAGCATGGATGACTGACTAGACCCAGACATGCCTTTTTCTGTTCGCCATGAATGTTACCAAATGGTTTGAATGGGTAGTGTGCAGGGAATAAAAACAGCTGCTGGTAGGGAGAACAAAATGTTTTTTTTCTTTTTTATTATTTGGCTGTTGTAATTACACTTAATACTTGTTCTTACCTAGTTGGTATTGTTAGACCTAAGTCACATCCGTTTGTATTAAAAAGGCGTTGGTGGCAAACTAAATGGAATTTAAAATTGTTCAACAGTAACTGTTTTTTTGCAAACACAGTTTGCCACAAACGTGGGCCGTCTCGAACGCACGTCTGATATACTGTATGTAGCACATCATTATTAGCACAGAAACCTATTCATCCCAAAAACAGATGAAAGAAAGGTAGTTGGAAGGCGGTTTGAATGGGTAGTGTGCAGGGAATAAAAACAGCTGCTGGTAGGGAGAACAAAATGTTTTTTTTCTTTTTTATTATTTGGCTGTTGTAATTACACTTAATACTTGTTCTTACCTAGTTGGTATTGTTAGACCTAAGTCACATCCGTTTGTATTAAAAAGGCGTTGGTGGCAAACTAAATGGAATTTAAAATTGTTCAACAGTAACTGTTTTTTTGCAAACACAGTTTGCCACAAACGTGGGCCGTCTCGAACGCACGTCTGATATACTGTATGTAGCACATCATTATTAGCACAGAAACCTATTCATCCCAAAAACAGATGAAAGAAAGGTAGTTGGAAGGCGGTTTGAATGGGTAGTGTGCAGGGAATAAAAACAGCTGCTGGTAGGGAGAACAAAATGTTTTTTTTCTTTTTTATTATTTGGCTGTTGTAATTACACTTAATACTTGTTCTTACCTAGTTGGTATTGTTAGACCTAAGTCACATCCGTTTGTATTAAAAAGGCGTTGGTGGCAAACTAAATGGAATTTAAAATTGTTCAACAGTAACTGTTTTTTTGCAAACACAGTTTGCCACAAACGTGGGCCGTCTCGAACGCACGTCTGATATACTGTATGTAGCACATCATTATTAGCACAGAAACCTATTCATCCCAAAAACAGATGAAAGAAAGGTAGTTGGAAGGCGGTGTAATTCATTTTGCAAAGATTATGTTAAATATGACATTGATTTATATGCTTCCTGTGTCTGGAACATGAAAGGGCCTATGGGAAGTCTGGAGATTAGAGGAAGATCAATTTACTGTCTGGTGAAAATCTTTAGCCACACAGAGGCATGGGCCAGGCCGCGGGATTTCAAACAGTGGTTCAACCCTGCAGGAGCTGGACTCATGTTCGCCGAGAGAGGAGCCGCAGTGGAGAGAGGCTGCTTTCTCTCCGTTTTCCTTTCTTTGCCGGCTCTTCAAAGTCTGTTTCCCCCTACGATGCCATATTCCGGCAGCGGGTAACACTCGGAATGCGTGCGGTTCAGGCCCGGATCTGATAAATCACTGAAAAATAAAACATGTATAAAAAAAGAAGAAGACAAAACTATATGCATTAACATTTCTGGCACACTCTGCGACTCTTTGTGTCACCGTGTCCTTGGAAAATAGGATTTTCTTCAAAAGGCGGTAAATCCATATTCAGAAAGATCTCATCTGCCGAGGAAACCTCAATCAAATTTGCTGCCTGTGTCATGTTCAAAGCTTTAGCTGGTGTGCGTGACACGGTTTAATGTACAATCCTTTCCACCCGTGGCAGGAGCTGTGCCGAATGATGAAAGAATTACCATGGCAGCACAATGGTCCTAAAGTGGCTTTTCTGCTAATCAGAGTTTAGCGCTCTGGCACAATAGCAGGCTCGGTAGGGATCAAAACAACAGTAATCGGGGCCTATAGCCTGTGTGTGCTATGCTAACTTCCCCCCATAGGGGCCCATTTGCTGATCTTTCACGGTGACAACAGGAGCAATTATGCTCCTGGTCGAGAGGACCTGTTAGCACAAAGTATTGTCTAAATTATTTCTAATTGGTGCTTCTATGACGAGACTCTTCTCAGTGCTCATTCTATGATGAGGCCCTTTTGATTGGTTCTTCTCTGATATGGCCCTTCTGATTGGTTCTTCTCTGATATGGCTCTTCTGATCGGTGAGTTCTGATGAGGCTCTTCTGATTGGTGCGTCTCTGATGAGGCTCTTCTGATTGGTGCTTCTCTGGTGTAGTTGATCCAGTGCAGAAGCCTTATCCACACCTGTGTTGATGTGGAAACTGTTCTCCCTGGCCTGATTGGTTCTCATCTGACATACTGTATCCAATGGGGGTCTTCCTGATCAAAGAGATTTAAATTAAATTCAATTAAAATTTGATTAAATTATTAGTCCAAAGCAGAAGACACAGCCTCATCCTTATGGATGGGATAACTCCACCCCTTTCTGCCTGAGAGAGCTGTGATTAGTGCTCGTCTGTTGTGTTAGAGGCGAGGGGTGGGAAAGCTCCACCCCTTTTGCCTAAGCACAATCTAATTGGTGCTTCTTCAATTGGTTGAATTTAATTCAAATTGGAAGCCCTGGCCCTGTCACTGCAGATGGGGAATCTCCGCCCCTTTTTGTCTGTAGGAGCTCTAATTGGTGCTCCTCTGTTGTATCAGATTCAGAGCACAATGTGAAGCTCTGTGGACTGGGAATGCAGTCTGACTGCTTATTTACCATGGCCTGTGACAGATGATGAAACTGCTGTTCTGCACACAACATTATTTCAGTAGACTGTACTGTACCCTGTGCTGTTTACTGCTTATTGGGTTAAGGCCCATCAATACCAACAACGATAACAATAACCATAACTATGCTGTTTTAAAATGTTCTAACTCATGGGGATGGAAGAGTCCACACCACAGCGACAACAACAGTGATGAACCATATCGTTGCGATTACTTTCAGAGCATGTCTTTCCAGCTGTAGGAAAAATACAACACTGACAGCCAATCAAAATCCAGCCGAATGTACAGGGCCCCACATGCAAAATGGCAGATGACATAACCGAGAGGCTATTTACAGAACGTCATCGTTCAGCAGTGCGGATGCTCAGATCATTATTGCCTTTAATCAAGAGTAAGGGCTCAGGGTTGAGAGGGGAATGAGAGAGTGTAGTGCAGGGATCATCAAATCACGGTCCTCAAGGTCTGAGAACTGCTAGTTTTCCACTCTCTCTTTACCCGGGATTCAGGTGTGAAGACAGTCTGGCCAATCAGGAGTGCTAGTTGTTCAGCTAATTACCTAGGAGAAAGTAAAACCAGGGCTAGATTTGGATTCAATGTCCAGATTTGATGATGGCTGGTGTAGCATGCAGGGCAACTGAAACTAGACTGTCTACTCAGCTGTAAAGGCTAGTTGTACCAAGAATGATAACGATGTGAGCATCCGCACTGATGCAAGATAACCTTCTGTAAATAGCTCTTTTTAATGTGAAACCTTGTAAATGTGGATGTTTTGATTGGCTGTCAGTGTTTTATTGTTCACACAGCAGGAAAAAATACAAATACAGAAAGTGATCCCAACGATGTCGTTCATCACTGCCATTGTCGTTACAGTTGTGAATCCACTTGAGTTAGAGAATAGAATACATTTATATTTATAGTTATCATTCTTGGTGTAGACAGGCCTTAATCCAAGAGTTCAGACACAAATTAAAATGTCATTTATTATTGATTCAGCAAAAGTAAGTCAGTGTGACCTTCCTGTTTCGATCTGTTTTTTTGTTTTGTTTTGGGGGGGCGGGTTGGATGATGTCTCTTTCTGCCTGCAGGTGGCGCTGCAGGTCTAGAGGGGGCCTGGCGGTGAGTTGATGTAGAACACCTGGCTACCTGCATTCCAGGAAATAAAGCAGTCCGCTCCTGTCCCCAGCCTCCTGAGATCTCCCTCCTAAGTTGCCCGCTAGTTTGCTGACTCGTTTTGTATTTCATTTTTTGACCTATCTACTGAGACATTTCTTTCTTTAGCCTTGGTGCTGCAGAGGACAGGTTGTGTTCCTCCTTTTCTCTTTTTTGTGTACCTTTTAGTTTTGGGTCAGAACAGGGATTCTGTGGAGGTATCGCCCCTTTTTCTAAGAAGAAGAATCACCAGCGGGTCTGCATAGCAGTGTTCTGCAGGCCTGGCCAATCATCTCTTTATTATTATGTACAGTATTTTATGATATATTGTTATGTTTATATAGAAATGTAATTAACTTTGTTTCGATTACATTTGCTGTTTTCAGCGCTTTGCTTTGTTTTCAGTATATGAGTTTAGGTTTGATTGTTCCATGGATTTAGGTAAATAATGAGCAAACTTTATATCTTTGCATTTTAGTAAATACATTATCTCTACAGTTTGGCTGTTATTTTGTTATGTATAAACAATCAGGGTATACTATTAAACCTTGAATTAGTCATTGAGTTATTTATTAAGTCAATTTTTATGAGATCTACCCACTAGTGACTGCATTCATTTTATTTCCCATTCGGTCCGTCCTGTTTCACCTCCTGGTGAATTGAACATGTTATTAATCTGTTCGTTATCATGCGCCAGTGATAAATCTTGAATTATTACCCTTTAAGCTACAAGAGTTATTGATTATGATGCATGGTGTTTTGTCTCGTAACTTGGCACCGTACATTTAATCATGTTTTACCTTTAACTTCTACGGCAAGTATGGTACAATTACGGTCCTCGAGGTTTGAGAACTGCTGGTCCTTTATCTGGGAGTTGGGGGGCCAGCCTAGATCGTCCCTGTTCGGCTGTTTATCTGGTCACTTCTGGTATATGAGCTGTGCAGATGCTATTGGTGCGTTCATGGCATATCCGAAGTCGGCAGTTTACGATTTCGAATTTGGGAAAGTCAGGAGTATCTGGAGTTTTTGTGATGACACACATTACACCACGCATGCATGAGCGCTGTGTGGTCGGAGTGACGCTAATTACGTTGCCCTTGTATCCGAGTTCCAACCTTCCAACACGAGCAGTGAATGCACCACATGTCCAGCTTCCAAGTAAATGTGTAATTAGTAATTTGCACATTGTCACCATTAGCTTTGTACCCAAACTATCAATGTATGTATATGCTTTCGTAATTTTCAACCTTTCGCCACTCTTTGAAAGGACTGTCTTATTCTGGCAACCATTGTATTACATGCGAATGTATTTTCAATTAAAAAAACTGTTTAACTGTTATATGCTCGCAGCAAAACTGGAACACTTACGCCTATAGTTCATTTAAGGTTAATTAACATGTTTTTTTAAATCTTGGTTTCCGTGGAGGATCCTGCGTCTCCGCTTCAGCGACACCCCTGAGATTGAGATGGATGAGCCGCGGTAGCTTCCGCCAGATTGGAGAGGCACTCGGGGGAAATCCGCCCTGACCCCCGCATCCTCCTCCGCGTTCTCACAGAGGGGAAGTTAATGTGCAACAGCGAGGTCATCCTGCTCATTTTCAGAGAAGGGGGCCGTTTATACCCCAAGGGTCTCTCACTAATGAGAAACAATTGATTTATAGGTTCTGTAATGCGGCAATTAGGAGCGTTCCTACGGCGAGGCTTGTGCGGGGCGTGTACAGTAATGCGCTTCAGCAATATTCGTGAAGACGCTTCCCGACACGAATTGTCATACGGGCGTATTGTCACACGGGCGGTTTGATCGTGCTTCTTCTTTCCCCACAGGACCATTGTGAGAAGTGGGTCATATTTATAGTGCACCTGTCAGCCAATAACATTTTCCTTGCGTTGCCCTAATGCGACAATCTCCTGGACTACTCTGTGTGCTCCGAGGCCAAGGGCTGTGCGGCGAAAACGCCCCTGGAGGGTGTAAATGTCACCGTTATTTTTTTTTTACTTTTTTCACATTTGACATTTAGCAGACACTGTTATCCAGAGTGGCTTGCACAGATTGCATTTTTACATACCATCAGCTTATGCAGATGGACGTTTTACTGAACTAATTCAGGTTAAGTACCTTTAGCTCCAGGGCAGAACGCCAGGGGACCAGCTGGGAACCAAACCCACAACCTTTGATTTTCAGGCCCATTTTCCAAGCCATTTCCCCACACAGCCACTGTGTACTATAGTATATTATACTGGGCTCATTACAAGCACATGAGTCCTGGTTTACCCAAAGCTTTTATAGACATTAAAATGGTATAATATAGGTTATAGTATTTTTCTTCTTGAATGTCAGGAGCCTGTTTTTTATCATTCAAGCTGTGAATTTATCGAAGCAGAATTTAAGCACTGACCTTTTCAGAAGCTACTTTGTCTGCTCTGAATTGCTGCTTCACGCTGTGCAGAACCTTAATCAGGGGTTTAACGAGTTATAGACAAATATAGCATTAAACAAGAGCACTTTTATCAGAATTAAAATAACAGTAAATACCTGGAAAAGAACCCCATCTCACTCAAACACATAGACAGTCGAAACTGAGGCCAAGTCCCAAAAAATATTTTTAGAATTTACAGACATTGGGATATTCAGAATGTGTATATCCATTGCAATTACTGTATTATTGATTTCATTTTTTAAATGTAACTTTCATGTAAAAAAAATTAATCAATTCATGAGCTGCTGAGATCTTAATGAAACCAAAGTTCAAAATAAAACACGGTTGGGCAACATGCAAATGAGCTGTAGCATTCAATAACAATTTATTACAAATTTATTATCGTGAAATCCAGTCCTGGTTTTCCTTTTTCCCAGGTAATTAACTGAACAATTAGTACTACCGATTGGCCAGACTGCCTTCAAGCCTGACTCCCAGTTAAGGGGAGGGTGGTTCCTATGCCCTCAAAGACTGTGACTTAAGGAACGGGGGCTGGGTCCGGTTCCAAATCGTGTGCTTTCTTAGTGACGTTCCGTTCCCTTGTTTAAGAAAGCCTCAATATAGTTTTATTAGACCAGCTGGTGTGTTTTTATCATCACTAAAAAAAAGATTGGTTGGTTGTTATGAATTATTCATGTGCGAGTCATCCGAGGAAAAAATGAAAGACTAGCGCACAGAGGTGAGGTTACCGGCTATATGTTGTGAGGGCGGTTCAGTGCTGTGTCGGTTTGTTAATCGTCTATCCTCCCTCGCACAGCGCCTGTTAAGTTTGCATGTCGCACGTCCCAGATTGTGTTGAAAAATACCTCCCTGGAGGGAAAACGGCAATGGAAGGGAAAGTGTTAAAGCGGAATCGACCCCGGCCCGGGTGCTACCGCCTCACTGCTCACTGCGGTTCCGTGTCAGCTGATCTATGCGAAGGTCACGTGACGAGGTTGCTCTCCCCACTTCCATCCATCCATCCATTATCCGAACCCGCTTATCCTGATCAGGGTCGCAGGGGGGCTGGAGCCTATCCCAGCATACATTGGGTGAAAGGCAGGAATAAACCCTGGACAGGTCGCCAGTCCATCGCAGGGCACACACACCATTCACTCACACACTCATACCTACGGGCAATTTAGACTCTCCAATCAGCCTAACGTGCATGTCTTTGGACTGTGGGAGGAAACCGGAGTACCCGGAGGAAACCCACGCAGACACGGGGAGAACATGCAAACTCCGCACAGAGAGGCCCCGGCCGACGGGGATTCGAACCCAGGACCTCCTTGCTGTGAGGCGGCAGTGCTACCCACTGCACCATCCGTGCCGCCTCCCCACTTCCAAAGATTCACAAACTGTACAATATCTGCACACCCCCGGAAGGACTGAAGTCCACATAGAGGGTATTTAGGCTGAAATATCCTTTGACATGAAGATCTCACTTTTGAAGTTTATTGGTCAGCAATATTGTAAAGATATATATTTTTCCCTTAGTTTTTATCAGCTGCCCTCTGCCCATAGTGATGAAATTGTCTGTGATGATGAAGGCTTGGTTGTGTGTTTTTATACAGAATTACTGTAAATTACAAATAATGACATGTTTTTTTTCCAGTTATTCTTCGTTTTCAAGTCTTGTGACAGAAACAACAGTTTGTATATGTTTTCCCTAATGAATTTCACCCTTCTGACTCTGCATCTACTTGGTATACTCATGTTCTGTTTTCACCACTCAGCAGCTCAGACACTAATCTGTTGTTGCCTTGTGATTAAATGCAAGTGTTTATATTTCCTTCAGTTTCAGTAATTTTTTTTACAGTTCTTTGGCAGAGGCAAGATAAAGGACAAATGCTGATGAAATCTGGATGGATATGTAAGAATTAAAATATTTAACATTGGCCAGTAGTCATATCACCAGGCAGCCTTGTCCTGCCTTAATGGCTGTAGCTAAGCAGGTGTGGGCTTGGTTAGTAAATGGCTGGCTCTGTCAACTACTTAAAATTAATTAATTAATTCATTCTCCTAACCCGCTTATCCTGAACAGGGTCGCAGGGGGGCTGGAGCCTATCCCAGCATACATTGGGCAAAAGGCAGGAATACACCCTGGACAGGTCGCCAGTCCATCACAGGACACACACACACCATTCACTCACACCTACTAATTTAGACTCTCCAATCAGCGTAACCTGCATGTCTTTGGACTGTGGGAGGAAACCGGAGTACCCAGAAGAAACCCACGCAGACATGCAAACTCTGCACAGAGAGGCCCCGGCTGACGGGGATTCGAACCCAGGACCTCCTTGCTGTGGGGCGGCAGTGCTACCCACTGCACCATCCATGCCGCCCATCTACTTAAAATTAAATTACCTAAAAAAGATTCTCTCCCTCTCCACCTCAGCTCAAATGTGGTGAGCACTCTGGTGCAAAATGGCTGCTGTTGAATCACCCAGGTGGGTGCTACACATTGGTAGTGGTTGTTGCGAGTTCCGTCTCAGCGCTGTGAAGTGCTTTGAGTGTGACAAAAGCTCTATCTAATGTATCTATCTATCTACTCTCTTAAATTCTTTCTTTTCACCTAACCATGCAACCGTGAAGTTCACATCAAAGCAGAAACTTTCCAAGGCTTGAAAATCCCAGCACAGATGATGGGTAATTAGTGCAAATTAGCATAAATCATTGGTGATTAGCTGTCAGTCACTGTGCGCTACTTATCATCCCTGCTGCTGAGAATCGGAAATCGTTTGATAAGGCCTGTCTCCTGTTGTTTACCGACATGCCCTTGGGGCCCTGTCATCGGTTGTATCCCCCTTATCTGACTGCAGGCACGTGTCAGTTTGCTCGTTTACCCAAGGAAACCAGCCGGTTACACTTGACAAAAAGGCTCATGAATTGGCATTAACTAATGTTGTAGTTAACATGATTTTCTGATGGACAAATACATTAATTAAGCTTGAAATTAACTTTTTATTGGGGAATGCATTTCTTAACAACTTCTTAACAACCTGTGGGCCGCAGTGTCTGAGGACATTTGCTTCAACCGTGCGCTACACCACCTCATTTCACTAATTAGCTTATTATCTGAGCTGAGCAGGCTAAAGAAGTTGTGAAATCGGGTGGTGTAGTGCACGGTTGAAAGAGCAAACCTGCAGAGACTGCAGCCCGCTGGACATGGAGTTGAGTAGCGCTGCAGACACTGCGGCCCACAGGATGTGGAATTGAGTAGCACTGCTTTACAATAAGGTTTCATGAATTGCTGTGAACTAATATAGTTAACTAACTACTACTGAGAAGTGTTCATCTGTACTGCTATGTTAATTTATTTCTACATCATTAATTCATGTTAACACTTATATTAGTTAGTGTCAATTCATACTGGAATGAAAATGACAAAAGGACAGTTCATGTATTTGGTAATGGTTAACTCATTAAACCATAGGTTAAGTTAGTAAGTATGGCTTGCTAATGTATACATAGTCATGTACAAATACCTTAGTTGTTAAGAAGTGCATTCCATAATAAAAAGTTAATTTCAAGCTTAATTAATGTATTTGTCCATCAGCAAATCATGTTAACTACGACATTAGTTAATGCCAATTCATGAGCCTTTTTGTAAAGTGTAACCGGCTTGTTTCCTTGGGTAAACAATCTGCGGATCACAGGACGTGGAGTTGAGTAGCGCTGTTGTAAAGAGTACTTTGCTCAGTGTGGGGATCCCGTTAGCAGTGGAGGCTTGGAGAGAGGCTGCCAGAATGAGAGTAATTTCCTGTTACTGGTACATTATGCGCTATGTCAGCCTGACCTTTGTCAGTGGAGGCTGCTGGTGTAGCTGACACTTTGCTGTATTTGCAGATGATGGTTAGGGGCTTTCTGACTGATCTCTCACACACACGCACACGCACACGCACACGCACACGCACACGCACCCCCACCCCCACCAGCCTGTAGTATATTGACTATTTTCTAGTATTGTGCCAAATTAGATTGTAAGTCAATTGGCGCTTCCAATCTTTAGTTGTTAAATCCAGGAGAATATACAGAAGAGGATCGCTCAGGGTTCAGCCAGCAGCAATGGTGAATCTGTAAGAGAAACAGTCAAACTCCCTAAATAGCTAAACAGTTGTTGAGTGACATAAATACACACTCACACATACACACAGAACCCTCACCACAACCATGTGCAAGCGTACACACACACAGTGTTGTGAACAGAGTGCACTGTACCTCAGGGAGAGGTATGGGGGAACATAATTAGAGCTACGGCAGAAGGAGCCAGGGATAATGGAACTTTGAAGCGACCATTTTGAAACCGGCTGTTTGGTTTAACTGCTTTCTCTCATGTGTGTTGGTGGTGTTATCTGTGACCTTTTGAGTTGAGTCCTGCTTTAATAGTGATTTTTATTTCACAGGAAAGGACTTAAACTGAGCTGTCTCAGTGAATGCCAGGCCTTATAAATTGATTGTGTGTTGAAAATATAAGCGGTTTAAGTCGCTTGGGTCCTTTTTGTGTGGGTTAGGCCTTGACCGTAGACTGCAGACTAGCAGAACCCAGGACCTCTGCTTAGCAAAACAAACTAAATATAATAAAATAACTGTAAAAGTCAGCAGTGGTTATAGAAGTGTTATGAAATCGTTTATGCTGTGATTGATTTCCCTTTGAAACAGTCTGTGGAAGAGAGGCTCTCCTATGTCTCTTCACTGGAGTTCAGTACTTTGGATTCATCTGCAGTTTGTTGTAATTGAAAATTAGGGCACGCTTTCTGTACGGTAGTAAGCTGTCACTCTCATCAAAGGCAAAAAGGGACTGTGTCTGGAGACCCGAGCTAAATGTTCACATTTTCAGCATCTTTCCTCTGCGAAATGAGCTCTGCAGACATCTGCAGTGCTCTGGCACACACCTACTTAACGTGTCGTCTGTCTTTTAAAGTCATTTAAATCTCAGCCAAAGCTGCTGACGGTTCTCAGTCTCTGCGCAGAATTGTAATTCTCTGGATCTCAATTGTGCAATGGGGGGAATGTCCTCTACACTGAGTACACCTGAGGGCCATATTGTTGAAAAAGTCCATCCAAAATGGCCGCGCTTATGGTAATTTCATATGTCCATGCTGGGAAAGGGACCAGCTGCGCTCATTATTCCAGCCTCCATTTTCATTTGGGAGAGCGCACACAGGCACGTTTTCTCCCGCAAATGCGTCGCGCTGCCGTTCATATTCAGACTGTGGCCACCCCCACTGACCAGCAGGGGGAGATAGTGAGCACAAAAAAATGGTCCTCCCAGATGACCGAATTTTTCTTTAGCAGAAGCTAAAACTGCTTGCTCCAGATTTTGTGGAAATTCTAGGATCATGCCATGAGATCAGATTAATTTAAATGCTTAAGAGTCTCATTTGGGCAAGGATCAGCAACTCACAGTCCTCAAGGGCCCAGAACTGCTGGTTTTCCACCTTCCCTTGACCTGGGAGTCAGGTGTGAAGACAGAATTGCCAATCAGTAGCAGTAATTACCTGGGAGAAAAGAAAATCAGGGCTGGATTGAGATTTCAGGGCTAGAGTTAATCACTGTCTTAGAGGCTAGAGCAGGATACTCAAATATGGCCCTCAAGGCGAGTAATACTGCTGGTTTTCTTTTATACCTGATCGTTTGATGTATTAGTTTTATTTATATTCGGTTTGATTGGCTGATTAATGCCACTGATTGGCCGGCGATTTAACTCAGCTGGTGTCTCAGGTTTAAATCAGTCCTGATTAACGCGCAAGAATGAAAACTATTAGCACTACTGGCCTTGAAATCCAGATTAGTGTAGCCTTGCCTGGAGAGAGAGTTTATAGAATCACAAGAGTGAACACTCGACTGACCATCACTTTATGAAGCAAATGTTCTCCGGTGTAAATGATGTGGGGAAACACAAACCGAGGGTGGCGCGCCGCAGTTAATAACACTGCTATGAATCTTGTTATTTGCGTAGTAATCCATATGTTTCCGTGACAATGTTTACGACACGGACAACGATGCGCGGCTCGCTCAGAGTAGCTAGCCGGGCTCCGCTGCCAGGAAGCGGCGTGGAGTTTAATCTCTTCGGATCCCCGCTCATCACACCAGAGGAGATATACATTCAGAGAAGCACCTTCGCAATGACATAAAACTAATGGTCTATAAATCTGACCATGAGAAAAAGTTATGATTAAAAAAGTTTTGAAAAGCACGGAGCAGGAATAAAAGAATGAAAAGAACCTCTCTCCCTGTGGATAACTCCAGGGCTACGGAGGATCTACGTGCCGTCCTCCCCGCCCCTCTCCTCTCTTTTCTTTCCTTCACTCCGTCTTATCAAGGCCTTAGCTTTCCTCGCAGCTGTCATGCGAATACTAATGCTGCTATCCTACGCGATAATGCTATTTCATTAGAGTGTGAGACACTGGCCCTTTCCACGGTGCTAGACATTATTAAAAATATTTGCTTCCAAGGTAATTTAGTAATGGATTTTTCTTTTTAAAAAATGGCGTTATCAGTTAATTAAGCTGGAATTGACAAGTGCTCAGTATGTCTGGAGTGGTATCGCTAGCATCTATCCAAATGGCTTAATGGCTTAGCTTAAATTAATATTTGTATGATTATGATTTATTTATTATTATTATTATTATTATTATTATTATTATTATTATTATTATTATTATTTTATTATGATTTTATTACTGGACACGGGGGGGGGGGGGGGGACAGGGAAACCACAACAAGAACAATAGAATCAAAAATGCTGCTCGCACCCAGTGAATGAAATTAAAAATACAAACTAATTTAACAGGGTTTTTTTTTTCTTCCTTTTTGTAATTTTTTATTATTATTTTTAGTTTCCGCCACCCCAATGGTTGTAAAACATTCTACAGTTAAAAAAAAAAAAAAAAAACTTTTACAACCGGGATTGTGTAGCCCACGAATGTTTGTGGCCAGAAATTAGTTTATGCGGGCATCTCTGACTGGACTCAGGCTAACCTGCGTTTACTGGGTACGTGCGTAATGTTAATGTCCTTATGAAGTGAAAGAACGCTAGGCACAGCCATATGGCTCAGTTGGGTTCAGTCAACAATGCAATGCGGATTCAATCCCTGACAATTGCACGTACTGCTACACGTGCAAAATGCCTCTGTTCATATGGAATATGTTGCTTTGGATAAATGTGTCTAATTATAAGAATATTGATCAGTATACTGTCAAATTATTTATACTAGTAGAATGTTGTTACCGTAACAATACATCGGTATATTGCAATATTGACAAACAATTTCTTCCAAATCAATAGCGTTTGTCACCATCAAACAATGTCCATGCCTGCAACTTATATTTAAAATATAATGTAAGTCAATATCGTGATTTATCTTGCCATTGGATGTAATGTGGATGGTCCAGTGGCTTTAATAAGAGTGTACCATCTAATGAATGTGGCATGTATGGTCTTAAATTAACCCAGTTTGCATTGGTCATGGGAAACCTTGATACTTTATAGAAATTGAAAATGGGAGGTCAGGGGCCTTTGGCTGAAAGTTGTAAAAGTAAAATTGTATCCAAACAAACTTGCTTATCAACTCTACATGTGCATTTCAGATATAAACACAAGGCATCGCACATGATTTTCAATGAAAGTTAAAGGAAGAGGGAGGTGTCTAATTGTCGCACAAAAAGTGTCATATTCATTATGAGTGGCAGTGTTTGGTGTGATGCCTGTTTGGTTTTTATTGTAGTTGTTGTTTACAAAGGGAGCTGAAATGGCACTGGAAAACTAAAATAGAATGTGAAATACTCTCCTAAAATAACTCCAAAAGCACCTGTCCTTTTTTTCTCCCTTTATTTTTTTATTTTATGTGTTTTATTTTTTCAACTCAGTCCTGGTTAGGAAGTGGAAACATCGCCCCCTTGAGGTGTGTATCAGCCTGTACTAGTCGGTATCATGCAGGTGAGTTTTGCTTGGGGGATGTTTTATTTTATTATTCTTTTTTTTTTTACATCAACATTAAAAAAGAATGAGGGGGAAAAAAAGAGAATGAAATAGCGTTCAATAAAGCATTTTATTTCTCTCGCTTGTAAAGGACTTCCTTAATCCGTCTGTGTGATATGCCTTGGAGCAGTACAGTATGTACATGTTAAGACAGAAATGAAAGTAGTGGAATCACAATAAGCCAGGTCCCAAGCAGAAGCTCTCTCTGGCCTGCAGACTGGAGAACTAGGCTCACCGCCTGTTAGCAGTGCATGTACTGTATTGTTTTGATTCTAAAGAATTTCCCCTTCACTGTGGTGAAAAGTGTTTGATGGGTTGGCCTAAGGGTAGGGTGTTCGACTCCTAACTGCAGAGCTGCTGGTTCGAGCCCCGAGTTGGCATATAGGGATGCTCCCTACAGTAATTGAAAAGAACTCTGCTACTGGGCCTAAGAGGCCAAAAAACTGCTTCTATTCTCTCTCTCCCTCTCTGTCTCTGTCTCTAGCTCTTTCTCTCTCTCTCAG